>NW_027495857.1:0-136296 GCF_021521415.1 Bidens hawaiensis
CAATTCAATCCAAAACCAAACCAATATCCAATTCCTATTATCCGAACCTTACCAATACCTTAAAAAACCGCAAATTCAATCCAATCATTCCATAATTCAACCAATTAACCTCAATTTGATCCAAATTAATCAAACAGAACCTTAACAATACGTAATACCAATTAACAGTCTAATAACCCAAATTAACAACCAAATCAAGCGTAATTGAGCACCGAAAGCTCTGATGACACTTGTTTGAACCTATGAATTATCACTTAATAATAAACAAATTACAAATCTAATGTATACGATTAATTCTTAACTCGGATCTAACTCATTATCACTATTGATTATATGTTATGTATGTGTATATATTATCAGTATTATATATATAAAGTTAATATTATAAGTATGAAGATTGAGAGAGAGATCGGACAAGATTTCGTTAATTAAATCTCAAAACTTAACATTAAACAGTGACAAAGGTCACTATATATAGAAGATAGACCTAGTTCGTTAACATCCCCTAACGAACTAGGGTCTACTTCGTTACATACATTAAAACGAAATAAGTTATTTAACGAATCACCCCCTGATTCGTTAAACATCCTTAATGAATCAGGAGGGATAACATCTTAAGTCTTAGTTCGCTAAACATCCTTAGCGAACTAGACAATACATTAACGAACTACAAGATAACTTAATTGTTTATTACATTAAACAAAAACGACAAATACGTTAACGATAAATACAAAGACTCGAGACTTAAAACCGTGCACTAACAATATATATATATATATATATGTGTGTGTGTGTGTGTGTGTGTGTGTATATATATATGTATATATATGGTTTCAAATACATATACAACATTTAAAATAGAACATCAATTTAAACCTTTTTTTTTAATTTACAATTTCTTCATTAATGAAATAATTTGGTAATACCAAGAGCATTAGAGACTCCAGGTTCTCTATAGTCAGCATCTAGCAAATCTTGACCACTTTACAACCTGTAAACAAAAGTCAGTAAACGATATTGTTGACCACTTCACAATCCCCAGCGTCGGGAGTGCTCTTTTAAACAATTTACATGTTGTAAACCGACATAAATCAAGGGTACTGAAGGACCCAACGGATTAGTAAAGTGGATCGAACAGATGGAATTTTAATTAACATCAGAAACTATCCACCAGGCTGTAAAGTTAAGTATGCTTCATGTATGTTTTTATATCATGCTTTAATATGGTGGAACACAATTGTACAATCAAGGGGACAATAAGGAATAAACCGTATGGCATGGCTAAACTCAAAACTCTTGTATTAGAACAGCTTTTCCCAAGAAGTGAAATCCAGAGATTGGAGCACGGACTCTGGAACTCAAAACTCTTGTGTTAGAACATTTTTTCCCAAGAAGTGAAATCCAGAGATTGGAACACGAACTCTGGAATTTAGAAATAAGAGCTGCTGACCATGTGGAGTACATAAATTGTTTTAATGAACTTACTCGTCTTGTGCCATGGATGGTAAAACCTAAACCTAAGAGCATTGAGCACTACATTTGGGGACAAACCCCAGCAATGAGAATCATAGTCAAGTCCATAGCCCACCCAACTTTCGAAAGTGTCGTGTCACAAGCCGGCGTTGTTACATTATATCTTACAAGAAGCGGTGTGTTAAGACTACCAGGGAAATCGTCTAGTCTGAAACGAACTGATTATGCCTCCAGAGAACAAGTGAAACCTTAGAATGTTTCCATTCTACAACTCAAAGTCATGCCATAACCAGTTCTGACATGAAACAAGACATGTACAAAGGGTCATTGCCGAAGTGCGGAAAACGTAATTTGCATCATACGGTTGAATATCGAACTCCATATGTTAAAGATGTGGAATGATTGGACATTATATCCCAAGATACAGAATAATATTGGATACTCCAAACCGACAATCTAAAACAACCCAACCTCGCCGCCCGCAACCACCTCTACCTCAACCAACCCGACGACAAATCAACCTACAAACCCCACCTACTATGAACCTCCGTACATGTTATGAATGTGGTAGTACGGAACACCTTAGGAGATACTACTCCAAATTGAATCCTGGTGCAGTAAGAAGACAAAACCAAGGGCAAGCATCAACCTCCAAGCCAGCTAGGGGACGCACTTTTGTAATTGGATCGGGCGAAGCGCGACATGCCAATGTAGTAGCAGTTACATTCTTAGTTTCTGATCATTATGCTTCCGTTTTATTTGATACAAGCGCCGCTAGAAGTTTCGTCCTGTTAAATTTTTACCTTTCGTACTGTGAACTAATAGATCTTTACACTAAAGAACTCGCTAACGGTAAGTCTATAATTGTTAACCAAATAGTGTGAAACTGCCCTTTTTTTGTCAAAAACGACAAATCCTTCCTTATCGACTTACTTATAGTAGAATTCGGAAGTTTTGATGTGATAGTTGGTATGGACTAGATATCTAAGTATAAGGAAGAATGTGACATTCGTGATCAAACGAGGTACACCTTATTTACCACTTAAACGAAAATATTTTCGTTTAATGATATGCTGTGAACTTTAACCCGATCGTTAGTACCAAAACAAATATTGTATTATTAGTCAAGCCGAAAAGACTTATAGAACAGTTATATATGATGTTTTGAGCAATTCGTGAAAATATTTGAATTTTTTATAACGAGTCAGTACGCTTTTATTAATTTACAAAAAATAAAACACTCGTTTCTTTATGCTGTTTGTCGCACCCGACCTATTATTCTTATCAAAAACCAAACCCGATCTAAATTTGGACCCGAGATTTCACGTGTGGCTCGCAAAATAAGGCAAAATGGGTAAAAAGTGGAGCCCATGGGGGGCCATAAGAGACGAGCACAAGTTGTGAGGCCCACAGCATGAGATATTTTCATATCTAAACCAACTCAAATAAATATTTCACAAAATATCATGCTTTTAACTTTTGGATCAACTCTTATATCATCTTTTCTCTTAAAACCCTAAGCTAATTGATCTGGGCCCAAGTGTAGAAGATCGGGCAGTTATGTTTCTAGAGGTCCAAGATCTCACTTCAAAAGGGGCTGCACTAAAATGGGCATAATTTGGCCCACGAAGCTCCGTTTCAGGTCTATTACCAGTCAAATCGAAGCTTGATACGAGGAGCACGTTGTGTAAAATCCTTATGATGGCTTAGCCCCTGTCCGAAGCCCAATAACGCCTCCTAAATAAAGTTATGGGCCTGTTGGAACCCGGTTTATCAATAGAATAACTATAACAGATCTCAGATCTGTGTATAATCGATTAATACCTTAATATAGATCTTGCTCATAATTACGTTTGATTAAGTGTTGTATATGTATATGTATTATCAGTATGTATATATTAGTAGTTGTATAATATTAGGATGATGATCGAGAGAGAGAGAGTTTGTACAGAGTTTCGTTAATCATCTCCCAAAACTTAAATTAAATTATGAACAGTGTTCACTATATATAGAAGATAGGTCTAGTTCGCTAACATTCCCTAGCGAACTAGACACTACTTCGTTACATACATAAATAACGAAACACCCCCTGATTCGTTAACATTCCCTAACGAATCTGGAGGGAATAAGCTTAAGTCTTAGTTCGCTAAACAACCTTAGCGAACTAGACATTACATACAACGAACTAAACATATAAATATTTGTTTATTACATTAAACATAAAACAAATACGTTAACGATAATTACAAAGATTCAAGACGCAAAACCGTGCACTAACAGACACCCCCTCGTCTTGAGCTCTTTGTCTTGAAGTTACTTGAAGCGCTTGGACTGCCAGTCTCGGCGGTTGAAGTGGAGACCGTTGTCTGCTTCTTACACTGCCAGGACACAAACCGTTTCCTAAGAATTGACAACCCGCTGTGGTAGACTTGAAATTAATCTTGCATCCTCCATAGTCTGAGTCTGAGTAAGCGGTAAGATTGAAAGTATGGTATTTGGGGTACCATAACCCGACGTCAGGATTTCCCCTTAGATATTGCAGAATACGCTTGACCACTGCCAGGTGAGTCACTTGGGGACTAGCTTGGTACCTAGCATATAAACAAACAGCAAACATTATGTCGGGTCGAGAGGCGGTTAAATACATTAAAGAACCAATCATAGCACGATAGAGGGTCGGATCAACAGTATCCTCCAATTCATCCGGTGATAAATTGTGACCCACGGGAAGAGGAGTAGAAGGGATTTTTCCGGCAGTAATCTTGAATCGGCTCAAGACGTCGTTCACATATTTTGTCTGATGAATGAAGATTCCCTTCGCAGACTGATGAACCTGCAACCCTAAAAAGAAATTCATCTCTCCCATCGAACTCATCATGAACTTGGTTTGCATAGACTTCTCAAATTCCTTACATAACGTGTCGTTTGTAGATCCAAAGATTATGTCATCAACATAAATTTGAACGAGCAGAAGATCATCACCAATATTTTTATAAAACAAAATGCAGTCGGCAGTTCCACGTTTGAAACCATTATCCGTCAGATGGTCGGCGAGCATGCCATACCAAGCTCTCGGGGCTTGATGTAAACCATATAATGCCTTGTTTAATCGGTAAACACGGTCAGGATAATCAGGGGCTTCAAAACCTGGAGGCTGTAAAACGAACACTTCTTCATGAAGTTCACCATTGAGAAAAGCACTATTTACATCCATTTGATAAACTTTAATATTCTTGTAAGCAGCATATGCCAGAAAGATTCGAATCGACTCTAATCTTGCAACTAGAGCATATACTTCAGTGTAATCAATACCCTCTTACTGATGAAAACCTTGCACAACTAATCGTGCTTTATTTCTCACAATTACCCCACGGTTATCTTTCTTACACTTATATACCCACTTAGTCGGAATCGACTTCTTGACTCTAGCAGGTTTGTCAATAAGATCCCAAACACCTAAACATGCAAATTGTTGTAATTCTTCTTGCATGGCTTCTATCCAAGAAGGATCTTGAAGTGCCACACGAGGAGTCGTTGGCTCAACTTGAGATAAAAAAACAAGTGAATTTAGCAACAGTTGCAATCTCAGATGAGTGTAAGTCAGCATAAGCACATAAAGCATTATTTTCACTTGAAGAAGCAACTTGATGTCGTGTTTGAACTCCCACATCAAGGTCTCCAATAATGTTTTCTTGGGGATGGTAATTATGAATCCTGAGAGTAGGATTTTCAGAAACCGCAACATTTTCAGATAAATTAGTGTAATGTTCACCCAATTCAGGAGATGAAACATCATTGTCAAGTTCAATAACTTGATCCACAACTGCATTATCATCAGATGAAGTTGAAGCATTATCATAATAAACAGGAGACTCATTATCAGGTTCTTCAGTTGGAGCTACAATTGGAGCTTCAACATCATTTGAGCTTACGAACCTTGGAATTTCCAAATGATCTTCAAAATAAGCATGAACTAAATCTTCATCTGGATGATCGGTTGTTGGAGTAAATGAATTGAATAAGCCATCGTAGTCAAACATCCAGTGGAGGAGTAGTGTATATTTGACAGTCTACATGGTACCATTCCTCAACACAACTAGACGTAAAGTTAAACACCCTTTTTTTAGGTGACGCATATCCCAAGAAATAACCCAGAATGGCTTTTTCATCAAACTTTCCCACATCCTTTTTCAACATAGTACAAGGACACCTAAATGGTTCCAAGTACTTTAAATTAGGTTTACGCTTATTCAACAATTCATAACTGGTCTTCTTGAGTCTTTTAACAGTTAGAACTCTATTGAGTGTATAACAAGCAGTATTCACTGCCTCACTCCAAAACTGGACATGAAGCTTTTAATCAGCTAGCATCGTTCTAGCAGCTTCAATCAACGTTCTATTCTTTCTTTCAGCTACACCGTTCTGTTGTGGTATATATGGGGCACTGTATTCTCGATGAATTCCTTTTTGTATAAAAAAGAAATCCAATACAGTATTTTTAAATTCAGTACCATTGTCACTTCGAATTCTCCTCACTTTCAGTTTGTAAAGTGATTCGATCTTAGTTTGTAAAGACCCGGTGTTTGATCTTTTGAACTCATAAACAAGACCCATGAATATCGTGAATAATCATCTGTAACAACTAGGCAATACCAGTCTCCAGAAATACTCGCACGATTTACAGGACCAAACAAATCCATATGAAGTCGTTCAAGCAGAGTATCAATGGAATTTAATAACTTAGATGGGTGCGGTTTCTTCTTCTATTTGCCCTTTTTGCAAGCGTCACAGTGATCAGATAACTTAAAATTCTTTAACGACACCCCCTCTACCAGATAGTTTGCCATTAAATAATTCATCTTACGAACATGTATGTGACCCATTCTTCGTTGCGAAAGTACTGAGTCTTTCTCGGTCGCTTTCGAGGCAAAACATGTTTCGATCGATGTAGACACTTTAGAATTCATATTTAATACATGTATATCATTTGATCGAGGTGATCGCATGACAATCACATCCTCGGGAATCACATAACCCGGTTTCAAAATCAGACACTCTTTATCTGTAAATACTGTAGTGTATTGCTTATCACAAATTTGCGATACACTCAATAAATTATGGTCCACTTTGTCACAATAGTTAACCTTCTCAAACGTAATCTTCCCATTTGACACATCACCTTCCTGTGTAATCATACCCCCAGAATTCCTAGCAAACGCCACATAACCCCCTTGAATATTTCTCACATTTGTTAATAGGTTGAGATTCCCAGTAATATGACGAGAACATCCACTAGCCATGATCCAGTTTTCACCAGAAATGGTCTTGGATGTACCCTACACACAAATGAAAATGAATAGTTCAAAAAGGCAGCCCAGGCCTCGGTCTTGGACACCTTTTGGTTTCCCTGAGAAAAGTTAACTTTAGTTGCATTCAATTGTTGTTCAGCAACTTGAGAATAAGTTATAGGTTTCTTAGACTTTCGTCTTAGATACGCAGCTTGAACCACATTTGAATTAACATTTTTGCATAATGGTTCCATAGGAATAAACTTAGGTTTTATGGAACCATGAGTTTCATTCACATGAACAACTTTTCGGGGATGTACATTCGAAAACATAATATGAGTATCATCAGCATATGACACAGGTCATATCAGAATCTCCTTTACCACAGGAACTGGTTTGGAGTGTTCCTTGATAAAAGGATGAAGATTCTGATAGTTCTTTTGGCCACAATTTCTTACTACATGACCTTGTTGACCACAAAGAAAACAACTTCGCATGTCAACATTATGATGTTGAAAATTTGTTGGAACATGTGACATAGATGATGACTGATTACTCACATTTTTGGTCATGCTCTTAGCAAACTCATCAGATAATTCAGATTTCTTTTTCAAGTAAAGATCTAAATTAGAACAGTTTGAAAAACTTTTCAACGTATCTGTTCCAGTTAACTTCACAAATTGAACCCTTTTAGCTTGTTTTAATACTTGCTTTGCTTTAGTCAATGGATCAGATGGAACTGAAGTTTTTGCATGAGCATACTGACGTTAAAAGTACACGAACCTTGGAGGTTTCATTGTGAAACACACTCTTAATCAGTTCAGGTTTAATGATACTTATTGGAATGTCTTTCTCAGTGAACATTGTGTCTATCCGCTTTAATTTAAACACACGAGCAGATGACGGCTTAGATACATTAGGATTTATGAAACGCAACAAATCCTCATCAGAAATTTTGGGTTTTTCTGATTTCTTAGCCTTCACTGATTTAGCATGAACATCTTGTTTCATCTTAGTTGTGTGCGAACCAAACACAGCTTCCTCAAATTCATGAGGTTCACAAAGTATATGATTAGAACATGGAATGTTCTTGTTCTTGTGTATAATTTCAGGTTCAAACACATCCTCAATGATAAATTTGTCAACATTTTCAACAAAAACTTTGTTGCTTTGAACATGAGGTTTCTGAGTTGAAGATTGGGTTTTAAGACCTTTAGTACTAACAGGTTTTGATTTTTCTGAAATCACAGATTTTTTAGGAATAACATCTTCCTCAGTTGTAGTAAAAGGATTAATTTTATAATCATTGTGAAATGGTGGTGGAATTTCAACAAAACTTGTACCTTTCTTTGAATCCTTTTGTTTTCCAGAAACTTCGATAATTTCATTCAACAGAAAAGAGGAATTTCGAAATTTACCCAATTTGTTCTTTAACTCAAGAACATCATTCTCAAGCTCAGTTATCTTTGAAAGATGTTTCAAAATTTCTTGAAACTTTTGGTCATTAATTGTAATTTTCACAGATAACTAAGCTTTGAAATCATGGTTACTTGTCGACAATGCTTCAATCTTTTCACGAGATCTCATTTGAGATTCGAGAGATTGTTGATAAGTATCCTTTAGAGAAGCAATTTCTCTAACTAAATTGTCATTGTGATTCTTTAAATATTCTAACTTAGGTTTGTTAGATTCAAAATTAGCACAATTTTCTTTAACAGATGATGTAGCAGATATAGAATGACTAACCTCATTGATCTTTGCCATGCATGCAAAGACTGTTGTAGGCTTGTCATATGAATCATTAGAATCCGATCCAGAATCATTATCAGAAAACACCTCACTTCCATGGAGATCTTGTGTAGGTTCCCAGCCGGATCTACACGAGATATCTCGTTCTACGTAGGTGCGTAATCCCTACGTAAGACGTTACGAGCGTAGAAGACAAAACGATTATACACGTTACAATAAACACAAACACGTTATATTGTAACCGTAAACACGTGATACAAAGATCACCAAATATAGACTCTCTCTAACTCGTTTTCTGAATAATGAACTCGTTGAATAATAATATTCTAAGCCGTAACCTAGGACATATATATCACGACAACTTCGCCTGGCATGTTCAGGCGAAGTTGTCACTAACTTCGCTTGTCTAACAAGTTCGCCTATATCAGCGAACTTGTTAGCAACTTCGCTTACATACAAACTCAAATCCAAACGACTCTATTACAGACACTAGACACTGAACTACTGACATCATGTACCAACAGACTCCCCCTTGGCAGTAGCTTCATCTCTTTATCTTCAAGCACGTGTCTTGTAATCTTCAACGACCTTGCATCTTCATCTTCAAGCATGAACTCCTTCGCGTACACAAACTGATACAATTCTTTGATATTTCTTCGCTTCGTCTTTCCAAGCTAGAATATAAAAGGTTTTCTTCTCATTCAGCACCTGCAGATCAGCTTGCGACAAGTTCACTAGATGCATCGGATCATAAACTCTTAGCAGCTCTTGTTCATCTTCGTCTTCCATCACTGCTTCAGCTGTTTCACAATCAACATACCACCACTTTAGATCTTTGAGCACATCCTTGGGCATCTGTTTCATCGGCACTTCTTTAAGGCACCGGATCGGCATATACTTCATAATCATCCAAGGTTTACCATCTGCTCTCAATCCACGATCTTTGTCTTCGATAAGTTTTCCCTTTTATGGTTTCAACAGCTCAAACTTCTTCTCTTTTATACTTTCCTTCCAAACAATCTTCCCAATAACTCTAGCCATATTATCATCACTTCGGTTTATCTTACATTCTGGCAATGTATTCAATGATCTCAACAATCTTTTGAAGTACTGAACGCCATCATATCTCTTAATCACAAAGAGCCTCAACTGCTCATCGTATATCTAGCAAATAATCCCCTTTCTCGCTTCAGCATAGCCTCTAATGTTGTAACTCTTCTTAAACATTGTAGGGACCGCTGGTTTCTTCGTTTTTACAAACCATTGAGCATAGCCTTCTTTCCATCTAGGCTACTCTTCCCATTCAGTGTCATCATTCCCAATCTCTTGACTCCTATCTACGTTCTCGACTTGCGGTATCTCATGCTCCACATTCTCCTCTACTATCTCTCCCTCTTCAATATCATTATCAATCACTTTCTCTGCACCAATCTTCTCTATCTCATCCACCGGTAATACATCATCATCACCTATATAGTCATCATCCATCTCCTCAACCTCCACAACCACCACATCATCATCACCAGCTGCAGTTGTCGACTCCCCCTGAGTTGTGGAAGTCCCAAGAGCTTGTACAGTTCTTGGCAACTCACCACCTGCACCTTTCGATGCATTGGGATCATCGTCTCTATCATTGCGTCTCTTGGTCCTCAACTCATCGCTTTTACAGCTCGTCTCCCCCTGAGATGCCAAGAACTCCTTCAGAGCATCTATGATTTTTCCATGTTCTACCAGCAGGGACGACTGCATCTGATTCTCTGCAACTAGGCGTTGAATAGCCTGGGTCTGTATAAGATTAATCCTTGACTGCTCTGCCACGACCCGTTCAAGTGCTGCTATTCGTTCTGAATCTGATAAGGTTGGATCGAAATCAAACCTCAGATGTGATATATCTTGAGTGTACTGAGGAGGGATTTCCGATGTAACCGGGACCTCAGAAGTAGGCAAAGACGTAACCGCAGGTGGTATCGTCACCGATAACCCTGCAGTGACCACAACAGTCGACTCAATAAAGTGTGCCACGACCTCCGTTGGAGTAACAGTCGGCGGCGGCAACGAAACGATCTCCGGAGTCGATAGTTGGAATGACGTTGGTGGGAGGCCAAAGGCAGATGAGGTAGCCACCACGGGAACTTCCGTGGCGCTTGGCCTTGTAACCTGTAATGATGAGGGAACCATTGTCATACCGGATAGTGCAGGTGGGGTGAAACGTACCACCCTCGAGCTCTCACCAGCTCCAGAACCTGCACCTATCCGTTCCCTTCTTGATCTGCGTATTAACTGTTGTACCTCTTCCTCATAGTCTGACTCGCTGTCATCATCAGTTCTCTTTCTCTTCCCATGTAGTCTTTCTCGAGTTACCATAATCCTTCTCGCCTCATCAGAACCAACCATCGTAGCAGCTGTCCTAGTAACATTCACAGTCGACACCCTCTCAACCGTGACTTGCACATTCTCCTCTGGATCAACCCTCTCCATGTCAAAAAATCCTTGACCGCCAAACTCTGCGACAAGGTCAACGTTCTCCTCCGGTGACACAACAGGAGCAGCAGGTATAGCTTGAGGTGCTCCTGCCTGTTGTGGTGCCGGGTCCCGAAACTCGTCCCCTCGAGCAGGCACATACCCTGGGTTGATTAAGTACCCAAACAGTGGAGTATGGCGAGGACGGAGCTCAGGTTTGCTCCTCGCACTCGAAGATCTACATTGGGTGAAGATCAGTTTATTCACACTTTCAACGTATCTTATTGGGCGGGTCATCCCTCGTCTCATCTCTAAATCGTAAAGCCACCCGGATTTGTTCAGAAGAGAACTGAACACTCTGATTGTTTACTGTTACGCGCATCACCGGGGGCTCGACTTTACAGTTATATTCCACGGTCTGCCAAAAATCCTCAATGTTGGGCAAGGATATCGGCAGTGTTGTAGTGATCGCGTGGAATATACGCGAGCGTAGTAAGAATGTGATGATTTCACGGAAATCACCAACTCCGCTCACCTCCGGGTCTAACGTTATATGCATGTTGTGACCCGGGAAGAACTGTCTCTGGTTATCACCACCGTCATCTCCGCCTGCACCACCTACAGCAGCCATATATGCATTAAACAGACTAAGTTAGATACACGTCAACGCAAATCACAAGTTCGCCTGTTACCATGTGCGAAGTTGTGATTTATTCTGTATAGGCGAAGTTAGAGGTGGGGCGAAGTTGGGAACAACTTCGCCTCAACTTGAACTTCGTCTGTTAACTGTTAAGTAAAAAGGCCTAGGCGAAGTTAATGATAACTTCGCCTAACCACAACATCGCCTCATATACTGTAACCTAATTAATTGTCAGGCGAAGTTAAATTGGAGATAGACGAATCGCCTCATATACTGTAAGTTCGCCTGAATATGAATCGGCAACAGATAGACGAATCAATCGACGTGTAGTTGGTGAAATTGGAGATTAAGGCCTCCGTAAAACATGTTTTTATGAAGTTCTAGACGACCAAATTGATTACGACCACGTAATAACAAGTTTGAAATCGGGTGTTTAATGTTTCGAAAGACGAGGTCGAGAATCGGGTCAATACGACCTATGATTAACACCCTATGACAAAGATTATACGATATATAGAACCCTACACACCTTATCGGATTAGAATCGAAAAAGAATGAACACAGATGATTGAGATCGATAATACGATAAGTTCACTTAGGTTTCGGAGATAAGTTCGCTGGTTTTGAAATAATGAACATGTCTGACCTTAAAACTTCTTTATATAGGGTCAAAATTTGACAGGGGAAGTTATGGATAACTTCGCCTATTGCAGGAGAAGTTATGGATAAGTTCGCCTATATATGAAAATTTTCAAAACAGACCCCTACAATTTGCAATTAAGTTTTAAAACAACCTTCAAAATTGCTTGTGACCCAGAACTTGATGGTTTCTTCTCAGCATCATTACCTCGTGGTATTGAAAAGTTTGAACATTGACCACGAGGACCATTATACTCCTTTTTCGGTTTGTCAAACTCTTTTGCAAAATGACCGAATTCTTGACAATTATAACATTTCACCTTCAACTTGTCAAATCCCAACTTCTTGTTCAGGGCAGGAAGATCTTTTCCGGTTCTTTTCATGAATATTTTCACCTTTCGAACAATCATTGCCATGTTCCACTTTAAATCCATGATTTCTAATCGTCTGGATCAATCTGATCATAGTCTTCATCGGTCAGATCACTAGTCGCAATTTTACTACTAACCGGATTTTCATAAGACGTCATGAAAGCTGATAAGAAAGCAAAATTTTGTTCAGCTTCTTTCATGTGGACGTTTGGAGGTGATGAGTATTGATTTGTCGAAGACGAACTTCCTGAACCAGCAAAAACATTTGGTGATCAATAGTTACCAGCAGTATAAAAACATGCTCTAGGATCACTATAGATTGTTGTTTCATTCTCTCTTGCGTTCTGTGTCAGAAAAGCTGTGATCGGTGAAATTTTTGAACTTTGAGGCATGCTACCACCATAGAAAGCGGGATCTTGACTTTCCTTGGATGACTTTTGACACTTGAGATCATACTCACAAGCTTCAATCTTTTGTAAATACTCACTTGCAGTCAAGTCTTCATTGAAATAACTGTTTTCTTTTAATACCATTAGAAAAGTAGAGTACGAACTTGGTAATGCACTCTTAATAGTATCAATCTTGTCAATTTCAGAAATTTCCAACTTCATTTTATCCATTTTAGCAATCACGTGATTGAATCTCGTTGTCATCTCTTCAACCGTTTCTCCTTTGAGTAAATTAAAGTTTCCGAATTGAAACTTGAGCATCACCTTTTTGTTTTCAGATGTGTTTCCCATACTTCTCATTCGGATATGTTGAAACAAAAAGGCACATATTTTAATACTACGCACTTGGTGAAATATATTTTCAGGTAAAGCCATGGTTAGAGTAGAATATGATTTAGTCTTTATCTCTAATGCATTCTTCTCTTCTTGTGAGTATTGAGATATAGCCTTAGGTCTGAATCCGATAGTCTCATCTCCAATCATAGGAACAGTATAAACTTCATCTAAACAATATGAGCAATCAGGGTGAACTGATCCTAGATGAGCACGAAACCGAGGTTCCCATTTGGCAAAGTCACTGAACTTCATCAATCTTGGACATTTCGAATGTGAACCTATCTCGGTACCAAGTTGCAACATTTGTTGCATCAACATGTTTTGAGAAGCTAATGCATACATACTGGCCATTTTTGACAATTTTTCAAAAATTCAAGGGTGTAACGAATCAAAAAACGAATAAGATTAACGAATGGTGAAAGTAACGAACTGTAAACAGTTGTAGCGAACTGTGAACAGTAGATTAACGAATCAAATCTTAACGAAGCTAAGATTGATCAGATAGCGAATCAAGATTGAGTTTAACGAATCAATCTAACGAATCAGAAGGGCAACGAATAAGATTTAACAATAAGTCAAACTAACGAATTGACTAACGAATCAGCTAACGAATTGATAAAAGAAATCTTAACGAATTAGAAAGTTTTCAGTAACGAATCACTAAGAAAGACTTAGCGAAATAGATAATGAACCAGCTGCAGTTGATAGCGAATCAACTATAGCAAACCAGGTTTTTACAACGGTTTGTAACAAAATCTGACACCTTATGCCACGTGGCAAAGGTTGTTATGACACAAATCCCAAAATAGACGCGTGTCACACAAATCTGTTAACCCAAATAACGAATTAGGTAACACGAATCAAAAATTGTAGCGAAACGGTTAGCGAATTACTTGAAACTTATAACGAATTGATGAACTTAATGAACGAATCAAAGTGAACAGGATAGCAAATCAACATAAGGATGATAGCGAATCATGTTCATCTTCAAATCTTCAAAGAAGATTTCCAGATTTTTTTAGAAATGAAGAACACAAAAACCAACCCAGAATATTTAAATTCATAATACTCCCTCAAATCGCAACCAAACTGAACAAATAACCTACCAAAAGACTCGTAACTCGATCGCGAATCCAATACACCTAATCTCGTAACCAATTAACCCCGATTACTAGATCAATTATACCAAAATACAACCCTGTTTTCGGCCACAAACCAAAACAGATACCGAATCAACTCAAAACCAATCCAATTCTCAATTCCACTCATAATACCTTACCAATACCTTTATCAACTCAAATCTAATCCAATTCGTCCATAATTCACTCAATTAACCTTAAATTGATCCAAATTTACCAAAAACAGAACACTATCGATATTAATCACTAATTAATCGTTCAATACTCTAAATAAACACCAAATCAAGTGTAATTGAGCCCCAAAATCTCTGATACCACTTGTTGGAACCCGGTTTATCAATACAATAACTATAACAGATCTCAGATCTATGTATAATCGATTAATACCATAATATAGATCTAACTCATAATTACCTTTGATTAAGTGTTGTATATGTATATGTATATGTATATGTATATGTATATGTATATGTATATGTATATGTATATGTATATGTATATGTATATGTATATGTATATGTATATGTATATGTATATGTATATGTATATGTATATGTATTATCAATAAGTAATATTAGTAGTTGTATAATATTAGGATGAGGATCGAGAGAGAGAGTTTGGACAGAGTTTCGTTAAATATCTCCCAAAACTTAAATTAAACTGTGAACAGTGTTCACTATATATAGAAGATAGGTCTAGTTAGCTAACATTCACTAGCGAACTAGACACTACTTCGTTACATACATAAATAACGAAACACCCCATGATTCGTTAACATTCCCTAACGAATCAGGAGGGAATAAGCTTAAGTCTTAGTTCGCTAAACAACCTTAGCGAACTAGACATTACATACAACGAACTAAGCATGTAAATATTTGTTTATTACATTAAACATAAAACAAATATGTTAACGATAATTACAAAGACTCAAGACGCAAAACCGTGCACTAACAAGGCCTTTTTATATTTTTTTGTCAATTTTTGCATGTTTCTATTTGGGTTTGTGTTTGGCCCATGGCCTATTTTGGGCTCGTTTCATTTTAGAAAGTCTATTAATATGATGTTGATGTAATATGAATGAGTAGACTTGAATTTTATTAATAAACAATTTTCTCTTCATTTTCCCTTGGGCTTTGACTGGGATTTGGGTGTTTTGGAAGTTCATCACCGGCATTCACTGAATCAACGTGGTTCGATCTTCCTATTAATTTTTACCATTGCGTCAGTTGGTATCAGAGACAAATTCCTGGATCAAAAATGCCTCCAAGGAGAAACGACCAATCCTTCCTTATCGACTTACTTATAGTAGAATTCAGAAGTTTTGATGTGATAGTTGGTATGGACTAGATATCTAAGTATAAGGAAGAATGTGATATTCATGACCAGTTGAGGTACACCTTATTTGCTATGTAACGAGTAAACAGTTAACCGTTTATTTCGTATCGAGTAAGCGATTAACCGAACGATATTGATTATAACCCGGATATATCATGGGGCCATATACAATTGATATATGTATTAGAACAACTAACATATTAATATTATAGCCTTAGTATGTGCAAAACCACTTAAAAGAAAAGATATTCATTTAATGATACGCTGTGAACTTTAACCCGATCGTTAGTACCAACACAAGAATTGTATTATTAGTCAAGCCGAAAAGACTCATAGAACAGTTATATATGATGTTTTGAGCAATCCGTGAAAATATTTTAATCTTTTATAATGAGTCAGTACGCTCTTATTAATTTACAAAAAATAGCTGAAAAACACTCGTTTTTGCGCACCCGACCTATTATTGTTTTCAAAAACCAAACCTAACTAAATTTGGACCCGTGATTTTACGTGTGGCTCGCAAAATGTGGCAAAATGGGCCAAAATTGGAGCCCATGGGGTGCCATAACAGACGACCACAAGTTGTGAGGCCCACCGCATGAGATATTTTCGTATCCAAACCAACTCAAATATATATTTCACAAAATATCAAGCTTTAAACTTCTGGATCAACTCTTATATCATCTTTTCTCTTAAAACCCTAAGGTAATTGATGTGGGCCCAAGTGTAGAAGACCGAGCAATTGTGTTTCTGGAGGCTCGAGATCGCACTGCAAAAGGGGCTGCATTAAAATGGGCATAACTTGGCCCACGAAGCTCCGTTCCAGGTTCATTACCAGTCAAATCGAAGCTTGAGACGAGGAACACGTTGTGGCAAACGCCTACAATGGTTTCTCCCATGTCTGAAGCCCAAAAACTCCTCCTAAATAAAGTTATGAGCCTTTTTAAGTTTTTTTTGTCAATTTTTGCATTTTTATTTTTGGGTTTGTTTTTGGCCCATGGCCTTTTTTTGCACCCATTTCATATTAGAAAGTCTTTTCTTATGATGTTGATGTAATATGGATGGGCAGACTTGAATTTTATTAATAAACAATTTTCTCTTCATTTTCCCTTGGGCTTTGGGTGGGATTTGGGTGTTTTGGAAGTTCATCACCGGCATTCACTGAATCAACGTGATTCAATCTTCGTTTGCATTTTTACCGATGCGTCAGTTGGTATCAGAGCCGAATTCCTGGCTCAAAAATGCCTCCAAAGAAAAAATGTCCAATCTTTCCTTATCGATTTACTTATAGTAGAATTCGTAAGTTTTGATGTCATAGTTGGTATGGACTAGATATCTAAGTATAAGGAAGAATGTGACATTCTTGACCAAACGAGGTACACCTTATTTGCTACGTAATGAGTAAACAGTTAACCGTTTATTTCGTATCGAGTAAGCGATTAACCGAACGATATTGATTATGACCCGGATATGTCATGGGGCCATATACAATTGATATATGTATTATAACAACTAATATATTGATATTATAGCCTTATTATGCGCAAAACCAGTTAAGCGAAAAGATTTTCGTTTAATGATACGCTGTGAACTTTAACCCGATCGTTAGTACCGAAACAAGCATTGTATTATTATTCAAGCCGAAAAGACTTATAGAACATTTATATATGATCTTTTGAGCAATCCATGAAAACATCTGAATCTTTTATAATGAGTCAGTACGCTTTTATTAATTTACAAAAAATAGCTAAAAAACACTCGTTTTTGCGATGTTTGTCGCACCCGACCTATTATTCTTATCAAAAACCAAACCCGAACTAAATTTGGACCCGGGAATTCATGTGTGGCTCGCAAAATGAGGCAAAATGGGCCAAAAGTGGAGCCCATGGGGGGCCATAAGAGATGACCACAAGTTGTGAGGCCCGATCGTTATTACCGAAACAAGCATTGTATTATTAGTCAAGCCGAAATGAATTATAGAACATTTATATATGATCTTTTGAGAAATCCATGAAAATATTTGAATCTTTTATAATGAGTCAGTACGCTTTTATTAAATTACAAAAAATAGCTAAAAAAACACTAGTTTTTGTGATGTTTGTCGCACCCAACCTTTTATTCTTATCAAAAACCAAACCCGAACTAAATTTGGACCCGGGAATTCACGTGTGGCTCTTAAATGAGGCAACATGGGCCAAAGTGGAGCCCATGGGGGGCCATAAGAGACGACCACAAGTTGTGAGGCCCACCGCATGAGATATTTTCATATCCAAACCAACTCAAATAGATATTTCACAAAATATCAAGCTTTAAACTTCTGGATCAACTCTTAAATCATCTTTTCTCTTAAAACCCTAAGGTAATTGATGTGAGCCCAAGTGTAGAAGACCAGGCAATTATGTTTCTAGAGGCCTGAGATCGCACTGCAAAAGGGGTTGCACGAAAATAGGCATAACATGGCCCACGAAGCTCCGTTTCAGGTTCATTACCAGTCAAATCGAAGCTTGAGACGAGAAGAACGTTGTGGAAAACTCCTATGATGGTTTGGCCCCTTTCTGAAGCCCGAAAACTCCTTCTAAATAAAGTTATGGGCCTTTTTAAGTTTTTTTCTCAATTTTTGCATTTTACTTTTTGGGTTTGTGTTTGGCCCATGGCCTTTTTTTCGACCATTTCATATTAGAAAGCCTATTAATATGATGTTGATGTAATATGAATGGGCATACTTGAATTTTATCAATAAACAATTTTCTCTTCATTTTCCTTTGGCCTTTGGGTGGGATTTGGGGTTTTGGAATTTCATCACCGAAATTCACTGAATCAATGTGGTTCGATCTTCATTTTCATTTTTACCGTTGCGTTAGTTGGTATTATAGCCGAATTCCTGGCTCAAAAATGCCTCCAAGGAGAAACAGGCAACCAATCGATGAAGTTTATGAACGAGAGTTGGAACAACGGTTTATGGCATGGGTGGAGCAATGATTGGATCAAGTGGTCGATCAACTGACTGATCGGATGGCTAACTTGATGAATCATAGATGGCATGCACCTGAAAACAGGGATGGGTATCCCTTTGATAATCCTTTTTTTGTGATGACGATTCGTTTTCCAATTAGGTTCCCGAGAGTGACCATGGCGAGAACATGGGAATGGCAACTGGCGGTTGGATGCTGGGATGCGAATCAATATTCCAGAATTTGATGGGACTAGTTTGGGTCCGGAAGTGTAACATCCCGAAATTTCCAAAATAATATTAATTGTATTACTTAATAATAGAGGGAAAGTGTACTCGGGTTATCGGGAAATAAATAAATAGAGTAGGAGTTGGTATGGGTCGGGCTAGTGTTGGGTAATGGATATGGGTTATGGACTTGGGTTATGAAAGAAGGAAGGAGAGTCCATGGGCTTAAGCCCATGATCCCTAAATATAAATACCATTAATCACCATTTAATCCTCATTCACACATATTCCATACACCACCAAAACACACACAACACCATCTTATAACCCGAACCAAGATCCGAAGGCGAAAACCCGAGCTTGTTGGTGCTGGAACGTCGTGACGGACCAAAACAACATCAAGGCTTAACCGGGTTCGTAGTTCGACTCGTTCAAGGTACGTTTATAGTTAGAAGTCGTTCGTATAGGTTCGGTTTGATTTGGGAAATCATAGATCTGTGTTAGTTTGTTATAAACGAACCTAAAACAACAAATATTACTGGAATTGATTAGCATTTGATAGGTAATTGTTAACCTAAAAGAACCCGTAACCTATATGCCTAAATCGCACCCCTTAAACATCGATGTTAGGCCGATTTGATGGTTGGGGTTTGTAGGCACTCGTCAGACAATTCCGTGGATACCTAAATCGAGTTATTTGGTTAAGAAACGAAGGATTTAAGAACGAACAGTAGCTGCAGCCGACAACTTCGCCTGCAAGCTAAGTTCGCCTGATGAACTTCGCCTGCAAAGCTAAGTTCGCCTGATGACAACTTCGCCTAAAGCTAAGTTCTCCTAAGGGTTAACTTCGCCTAAAGCTAAGTTCGCCTAAGGGTTAACTTCGCCTAAAGCTAAGTTCGCCTGAGGTTTAACTTCGCCTAAAGCTAAGTTCGCCTGATGACAACTTCGCCTGCAAAGCTAAGTTCGCCTAAGGGTTAACTTCGCCTAAAGCTAAGTTCGCCTGATGACAACTTCGCCTGCAAAGCTAAGTTCGCCTAAGGTTTAACTTCGCCTAAAGCTAAGTTCGGCTGATGACTGCCTCCGGACCCCCGTTCGTTGTGGGTAGTGGTTAAGACTAGAAAGATGATATGAGTAGTGATAGTTAATTGATACGTGTAACTTATACAGTCAGCCGAGCTCAGTTAAAGAAGGGATTTACAACTATCGGAGGAAGAAGCAGAGTTCAGGTGAGTTTCTAGCCCCATTTCCTTGTTATGTTTTCGGGGCTGTGTGCATACTCGATGTGAAGTGTGAATACACTTACCTTAAGTGGTAAGTGTATGCTATAGATGTTATACGAGGTAGCTATTATATAATACTTGTTGGTGCGTGAATGATCTTCGGATATTGCACGCATCGCCAAGGACAGTGATTGCTAAGTGGTTATTAGTGTGTATGTATGCTATGATGTGACTTGCTTATTATGTAAATGATATGAAGCATGTTGTAGATAAGTAGAGGTAGAGCGTGTTAGAAGTGGCAAGGGTGTAGTAAGAGTGATAGTGGCATGACGAATTAGTACGTGGTAGGGTAAGCCTGTACGTGACTACGTCATTAAGGTGGCAAAGTGGCAAAGTGGCATAACGTTAAACGTTATTAAAGTGGCAAAGTGGCATAACGTTATACGTTATTAAAGTGGCAAAGTGGCATAACGTTATGCGTTATTAAAGTGGCAAAGTGGTAAGGTGGTAGGTGTAAGTAAGAGGCTAAGTGATAAGGTAAGCAGGTTAGATAGTGGACTACGTGTCTTCGGATACGTATATGATGCATGTAGTGGTTGTATGATAAGTTGCTTGATTAACTAGAACTCACTCAGCGTAGCTGACTTTTAGTATGCACGCAGGTGAGTAGGAGGAGGCATCTCGCTTGAGGAGACACGTGGCACTGAATAAGAGGCTGGCATCGGAAGACTCAAGATGTTTAAGTTTAATGTTTCGTTTATTTTGAAAGGCAAAATGATGTTTTAAGACAAGACGTGTTTTGATATGAAATGTTTTAAGAAATTTTTTATATTCCGCGAAAGTTTTAATTAACTCTGATTGCAAGAACTGTGTTTATGAGTAAATCCGACGTTAAAGTAGGGCTACCGGGTTCGGGGCCTTACAGGAACTGTTCATTGATTGGCTGGACACAGTAGAGGAGGTATATGAATTCAAAGAAGTGCCTGAAAATAAGCGGGTGCATTTGATCGCTACCAGGCTACGTGGGAGGGCATCAGCATGGTGGCAACAATGTAGGAGACATGAAACAGGCTTGGGAAGTCAAGAATTCAGACATGGTCCAATATGAAAAAATGTTTGCGGTCTAGCTTTTTGCCTCACAATCATCAACGGTTGATGTATCAACGTTTGTAGAATCTGAAGCAGGGATCCAGATCAGTTGATGATTATACAACTGAGTTTTACCAATTGGTGGCTCGTAACTTTATTCAAGAAACAGATGAACAACTTTTTTCTCGGTATATTGGTAGTTTAAGGGTTCAGATCTTGGACTCGGTAAATCGTTTTAATTCATTAACAATCCCCGAGGCACACCAACGGGCATTGGCTTTTGAAAAACAAAACTGACGGGTGGGCGGTTCATATTCACCAGCCCCTACTAGAGGAGGTTCGAGGTCCGGTGGTGGAGAACCTCGTGTCTGCAGAGGCCGAGGTTTAACAATGCCAGTTAATCTTGTAAGGGGGCTAGTAGAAGCGGGGTGAAGTGTTTCAAGTGTGGTGAGACGGGCCGTCGGCAAGTTGACTGTAAACAAGCTAGTGCAAGGCACTTTTTTATTGAATTTGAGGATGAATTGTATGAAGAGTATGAAAAGGCCCCAGAGTATGATGAAGAACCCGAGTATGAGGAGTAGGTTGTGACCGGTGATGTGGGGGTGAACTTGGTGGTTAGGCGTTCTTACTGTACACCAGAGGCTAATGGGGACGGATGGCTTAAGCATAACATCTTCCACTCCACATGTACCATTCTGGGGAAGGTTTGCACGTTTGTCATCGATTCTGGAAATTATGAAAATCTGTTTTCTAAAGAGGCAGCCCAAAATTTGGCCTTGAAGACGGAGAGTCACCCAATCCCTACAAGCTTCAATGTCTAAAAAAAGGAGGAGAGGTAACGGTCTCTAAGAAGGCCCTTGTTTCTTTTTCTATCGGGGCCACATATAAAGATGACGTTGTGTGTGATGTACTGATGTGGTTCCTATGGATGTGTGCCACTTGTTGTTGGGTAGACCTTGGGAATATAATCGAACATGATGGGTGGTCCAATTCTTATAGCTTCATGTTTGGTGGGGTGAAGATAACGCTTGTTCCTAGCAACACCAAACATCTAGCCACAAAGCACTCGGGTAACCTGTTGACGGGTGGTCCACGGGACAATCCTTAAGTGGTTTAAGTCCGTTATTATTCATGTGTTTAATTGGTTTATCTTGTTGAATTGGATAACTACGTTTACTCATGTAATGGCAGGTATGAAAAGCTAGATGATGGAATTACGAGAACATGGGCGAAAACGGTGATGAAAACGGACTAAGAACGAGAAAGTTATGACGAAAACAAGAAATTGGTGGTGAAGACCACCGTAGCTTACGGTACCCACTGTAAGCTACGGTTGAGCTGAAGAATATTAGTTGCCGTAAGGCAGTTTGTTGACACCGTAGGCTTTTTAAAGCCACCGTAAGCTACGGTGGCCACCGTAGCTTACGGTGGACGCGTGCTGCAAATTGTAACTGCCGTTTTTAATTGTTTTTTATAGACGGCTTTTGGGATTATTAACACATCTTTTTCATACACAACAACCCTAAGACGATTTTGGAAATTAAGACCAACACTTTGGTGTTTATGATCATTTATTTTGAGTTTATGATTCATTGGATTATCTAATTGAGGTGATGATTAATCAAACAATGTGTGGCTAATTATCTTTATGTTCTCTCCCGAATCGTAAGGTTTTTCAATTGGATTACTTGTTTTTCGCTTATGTTATTTGTGGGATAATCTTTGATCTTATGAATATATTGCTATGGTGATTGTGAGTTTGTATTGTAATTGTTAGTATGATTTTAACTCGTGTTCTTGACTATCCGTTCTTGGTGCCATAGGCAATCTAGATTTAGTAGAAGAGAATTAGGGTTAATAATACTAAACTAATTTTTGAGTGACAACCTTGCGTTTTTGTAATCCAAGTACTTAGTCCTCTTTTATCACAATCAATTGCATTTTCACAAAACTATATTCGTGTAGTTCATCCCACAAATAAGCGTTAACTTGATCAACATTGGAAACCTGAAATCGGGAGAGAGCATTGTTTCTCTTATTGTTTAAAAACTCGTTTAATTGTTTTAGTTATTTTCGTTAATCAAATCAATCAACCAAATCATTGAATTTATTTTCTGCACTTAGTTTAATATAGTTAAATTTTATAGCTACTTTATAACGCATTTTCCACAAACTCCCTATGTTCGATACCCGCTTATCACTATCTAATAGTTGTAATCGGTTTATTTTTGAGTGAGTCTTCGACGTCACGTCAAATTTTGGCACCGTTGTCGGGGAGTAGTGCGCAACATGTGTTAGCTTTAGTAGTTTTGTGCATTTTCGGGTTTACGCTGTTTGTGTTACCTACAGGTGTATGCATACTAGAGGCTCTAACAGTTCATCACCGCTAGTAATTGATCTCGAGATTGATAGAACACTTCGAAGGAACATAGTTTTACTTAGAGAGAACAAGCTTCTTGGTTCTCCAACTTCATCAAACAACAACATGGATTCACCAGTTCCCACTTCGGGTCAAACAATCCCGACTACACCTCCACCAAATCCACCAATCAATATTAATGTATCTACAGCATCAAGTGAACTACAACAACCACCTGTCACAACTGAACCCATAGCTGCCCAATTCACCTATGCAACATCATCCACATTGCCACCTATAACCAACCTTTTTCCTACATTTGGTGCATCGTCATCTCAACAACATAAACAACCAACCTTTCAACCATCACAATCAAACTACCAATATCAACCTCAACCGTTTATGCAACATTCAAGATCACAAGGTGACAGATACGGATATGGGTTTGCCAGTGAATTTTAGGGGTATGAGGTGGAAGGGCACTACATGGTAGGTGATGGAGGAAAAATGGTAAATCCGGGAACTTTTGGTTATGGTCAATGGCAACAACCGTATCAAGTGCAAGAGCTTAATCAAAAACAACCACCGGCGGTTGTTGTCCAACAACCCAATCAAGTTCAACCGCTACCAATTGTTCAACAACCCCAAGGGCAACCTCAAGAACAACAATTCCAACCGCAAATGCCCCAACCACAGTTTTAACAACAGTTTGGGCAGCCAAGGCCCGTTTATAGGAAAATGGGTCAACCAAGGGTAACCTTGGGTGTACCAAGAAGGCATGCAAAAGAGATGGTAAGGGGGATTGAAGCCCATTTCCGATCCATAATCACTAATAATCCGTCTCCGGTGGTTATCCCTCTCAATCCTCAAGGGAGGACATTTGAAGTAAGAACCAATTCCCTTCAAAGTCTTCCGAAGTATAAAGGTGTAGCAACGGAGGAACCTTACTTCCACTTAGAGGCATATGACTCCATTTGCAACACAATTGGGGGTCAAGGTTTTACATCGGATGAGGTAAAGTTGGTTAAATTTCAATTCTCATTGGAAGACAAGGCAAAGAGATGGTTTTACACTTTGCCTTCCACGTCTGTTTATACGTGGGCCGAAATGCAACAAAGATTTTTAGAAGAATTTTACACGGCCCAAAAGACCAATGATGCGAGAAGAAGTTTAAGAACCTTCCAACAATAAACGGGGGAAATGTTTCATGAAGCATTCGAGAGGTTTAATATGATGATAAAGAATTGTCCTCATCACGGTATTGCTTTATGGGAGTTATTGAATGCGTTTCATAAGGGTTTGAGTATGGAGGATGAACAGGATTTGCGGTCGATCACTAATGGTACATTTGGTACCAATTCTGAGCAAGATGATTGGGCATATTTGGAACAAATGGCGGTTACATCAAAGAGAAAGACTCAAACTGGTAGAAGAGCAAGACCGGCGATTGGTAGACCGCAAGTGCACGCTGTGAAAGAAGGAAATGTACAAACCACTAATCAGTTAATCAATGTTTGTTCAAATTGCAACTAGTTGGGTCATGCAACGGAGGTATGTACGGTAGGTCAAGCGCCGGTGGAAGAGGGGAATGCACTTCAAGGGGGAGGTGGTAGAACTTATAATATGAACTCTAACACCTGCCACCCCGGGTTAAGAAATCACCCGAATTTTCGTTATGGAAATCCGGCCACTCAATCTAACCCAAATTTTCAAGGAAATCAAGGCAATTATGTTCCTCGCCAACAATATAATAACCAAGGTAATTATCATGGGGGGAATAATCAAGGATTTCAAGGTCAAGGGGGTGGCGGTCAAGGTGGGTCAACGGGTCAAAGTTCATCGAGTGGTAATGAGGTTATGGACATGTTGAAGTTGATGCAACAAGACATGCAACGATGAAATCAACTTGATGAGGCGCGAATGCAAAAGGACGAAGTAAGAGATAAGGCCATCCAATATTTGACTACACAAATGGGTCAACTCGCAACTGAAGTGTCCGAGTTGAAGAAGAATAAAGGTCAATTGCCAAGCGACACAAAGGTAAATCCTTCTTATAACTCTTCTCGTAATGTTCCTATTAACCACGTGAGTGTTTTAAGAAGTGTTAAAGAATACAAAAAAAGATTTATCACCGGGTGTGGTTGATGGGGAAGTTGAGGATATTACGGGTAACGAAAGTGATGATGAAATAATAACAAATAAACCCACTAAATATGTAACTTTTGAAAAACCGTTAAAAAATTCGGGTCAAACTTCAAATGTAAACGATGAAAATAAGGAATTAGAACCAAAGGTGGTTCCATTTCCTTCGGCTTTACTTGAATCGGGTAAGAAAAATATTATTTCAAGAAGGGGTCCTCAAAAAGAAGAGATGTGAGAAGTCTTTAAGCAAGTAAAAGTAAATTTACCGTTACTTGAGGCAATTAAACAAGTGTCCGCGTATGCTAAGTTTTTGAAAGAATTGTGCACTCAAAAGAGACAACAAAAAGTGCCTCTACGAGTGGATTTAACTGAGCGGGTGAGTGCTGTTTTAAAAGGAGATCTTCCTCCTAAGCTTCAAGATCCGGGAACGCCCTTAATTAACATTCAAGTAGGCGATTTTCAAATGTCTAAGGCGTTACTAGATCTTGGGGCCGGGGTAAGTATTCTTCCGGGGGGTTTTACGACCAGTATGATTTTGGTCCTTTAAAACGAGTCGAGACAACGGTTGTGTTAGCCGATTGTCTCATAAACTCCCCCGAGGAATTGTGCGGGATGTGATAGTAAAAGTTGAAGAATTTTACTATCTGGTTGACTTTTTGGTCTTAGACTACTCATCGGTTGATTCGATCCAACAACAAAATGTTATATTGGGTCGACCGTTTTTAAACACCGCTCATGCTATTATCGACTGCCGATCGGGCACAGTTGATATGGCTCTTGGAAATGGAAAAATGAGATTAAATGTGTTCACTAACGGATCTAATGCTTTATGTGGTGATGAGTGTTTCATGGCAGATATTATTGACACGTGTGAACCGCACGATTATGAGGACGATGCTTTGGAAGCATGTGTTTGTGATTTTTCTGAACAGGTACATCTTTGTGCATTGAGGATGGAAGAGAAAAATCAAGACGTGTTGGCGGTTAAAGAAGGAGGACCACCATGGACTCATCAAATTGAAAGTCAACCGGCTGCGATAGATTCGGGTACAAAACCGTCATTGGAAAGTCCACCAAAGTTGGAATTGAAGGATTTGCCAAGCCAATTGAAGTACGCGTTTTTGGGGGATAATGACACATTACCGGTCATTATTGCATCTAATTTGGAAGAGGCCTAAGAACAAGAATTGTTGAAGGTGTTGAAGGCGAACAAGGTTGCCATAGGTTGGACAATTGCCGATTTAAAAGGCATTAGTCCATCTATAGTTATGCACAAAATTATCACCAATGAGGAGGCAAAACCAACCCGAGAGACTCAAAGAAGTTTGAGTCCCAATTTGAGAGAAGTTGTGAAGAAAGAGGTAATAAGTGGTTGGATGCGGGAATCATCTATCCTATCTCGGATAGCGCATGGGTAAGTCCTATACAAGTGGTACCGAAAAATCTGGTATAAAGGTAATTAAAGATGAAAGCGGTGAACAAATCGCCACCCGACCGGTCACCGGGTGGCGAGTTTGCATTGATTATCGTAAATTAAACGCCGCCACATCTAAAGACCATTTTTCATTACCTTTTATTGACCAAATTATTGAAAAATTATCGGGTCAAAAGTATTACAGTTTTTTGGACGGGTACTCGGGTTATAACCAAATTGCCATTCACCCGGATGACCAACACAAGACCACTCTCACCTGTCCGTATGGCACTTTTGCTTTTCGGCTAATGCCATTCGGATTGTGTAATGCCCCGGCCACATTCCAACGTTGTATGATGAGTATTTTTTCGGATATAGTCGGGGGGTCAATTGAGGTATTTATGGATGACTTTTCCATTTTTGGCCCAACTTATGAAAATTGTCTCAATGAATTAGAAAAAGTTTAAAAAGGTGTGTTGAGACAAATTTAGTTCTAAGTTGGGAGAAAAGTCACTTCATGGTGTAAGAGGGTATCGTTTTGGGTCACGTTATTTCGGAAAGGGGAATGGAAGTGGATAAGGCAAAAGTCCGGGTAATATCATCTTTACCACCACCTAAAAACATTAAAGGGGTAAGGTCATTTTTGGGGCATGCAGGTTTTTATAGAAGATTTATTAAAGGCTTTAGTGTGATCACAAAATCTTTATGTAATTTATTATTAAAAGATGCTCCTTTTGATTTTACTAATGAGTGTGTGCAAGCATTTGATGTTTTGAATGAACAGTTGGTGAAAGCTCCCATTCTACAACCACCGGATTGGTCAAAGCCGTTTGAGATCATGTGTGATGCTAGTGGTACTACTATTGGAGCGGTATTGGGTCAACGAGTTGATAAAAAGCCGGTGGTAATTTATTATGAGAGTAAAACTTTATCCGAAGCGCAACTTAATTATACAACCACCGAAAAAGAATTGCTTGCGGTGGTGATGCTTTGGATAAGTTTCGCTCATATATTTGGGGGAGTAAGGTAATCGTTTATTCGGACCACAGCGCGGTTCGATATTTGATGGAAAAGAAGGATGCAAAAGCACGGTTAATTAGATAGGTGCTGCTTTTGCAAGAGTTTGATTTAGAGGTTTGGGATAAAAAAGGGTGTGAGAATGTAGTGGCGTATCACCTTTCCCGAACTCCCTTGGAGGGTGTTGATGACCCGATAGAGATAAACGAATGGTTTCCCGATGAAAAACTGTTAGCCGTATCGACTACACCATGGTATGCCCATTTTGTGAATTATTTAGTAACGGGATCTATTCCAAGTCATTGGGTGAAGAAAAGAAGACAACGGTTCATGGCCCAAGTGAAGCAATATATTTGGTATGAACCGGATTTGTTTAAGATTGGTTCGGATCAAATGATAAGGAGGTGTATTCCCGATTCCGAGGTGTGGGAAGTTTTGACTCATGCGCATGCATCGGCGTGTGGAGGTCATTTTAGTGGTCAAAAGACGGGTTACCGGGTGCTCCAATATGGGTTTTATTGGCCCACAATTTTTAAAGATTCAAGTGCGTATGCCCGACACTGTTTGAATTGTCAAAAGTTGGGTGGTATATCGAAACGGGATGAAATACCATTGCAACCGATTTTGGTGTTAGAGATTTTCGATGTATGGGGAATTAACTTTATGGGCCCGTTTCCAAACTCTAATGGATTTTTATATATCTTGGTTGCGATTGATTATGTGTCCAAGTGGGTAGAAGTGGTAGCAACAAGAACTAATGATCATTCAGTAGTTTGCAAATTCGTTCAATCAAACATCTTTGCTCGATTTGGTATCCCGCGGGTTATTATTAGTGATGGTGGGTCACATTTCAAGAATTTCAACTTTGGGAAACTTCTAAAAAGGTACAATGTGAATCACCGAATTGCTACTCCGTATCATCCACAAACAAGTGGACAAGTTGAAGTATCCAATCGCCAAATTAAAGAAATTTTGATGAAGACGGTGCGAGTTGATAGGAAGGGTTGGTCTTCTAAGTTAAACGATGCATTGTGGGCGTATCGGACCGCTTACAAAACTCCTATTTTCACAACTCCTTATCGGTTAGTTTATGGAAAAGGGTGTCATTTACCAATGGAGTTGGCACATAAGGCGCTTTGGGAAATCAAGAATGTCAACGCGGATTATAGGAAGCGGGTGAATTGAGAAAGTTAAAGTTGAATGATATTGAGGAAATCCGGGATGAAGCGTATGAATGTGCTTCCGCGTACAAAGACAAACTAAAGAAAGTCCATGATGCAAAGTTGAGAAACCGGACTTTTGAAGTGGGTCAAAAGGTGTGGTTGTATAATTCAAGGCTAAAGTTATTTCCAGGTAAGTTAAAGAGCAAGTGGATGGGCCCGTATGTCATCACAAAAGTGGGTCAATTCGGTGATGTGGAGATAGAAGATGTCCAAGAACAAACGAAACAAGTGGTGAACGCTAAATGACTTAAACCTTACTTGGAAGGAAAGGACATCAATATGCTCGATGTGGACCGGTGAGTTACTTGTTACGCTCACCGGATGAGGAAACGAATTAAAGGGCCAAGGTATGTTGTATATTTTTAGTTTAGGTTAATTTAGTTTTTATTTAAAATTGGTTTTAAAAATTACCTTCCTCGCTTTGGAGTTGTCCAAATCAAGTGTGGGGAAGTCCTTGCAATTTTTATACCGTGTTGAGGACAACTCAGGTGTTTCATGGGGGGTAGGGTAATTTTTATTTTTATTTTAATTTGGTAGATAAGTTTTTATTGTTGTTTTTATGTAATCTTTTGTTTTTGTAGTTTTCGGTTTGTTAAAAAATAATAATAATAATAATAGTAATAATATTAATAATAATAATAATAATAATAATAATTTAATCTGCAGGTCCTACCGTACTTACGGTACCCACCGTAGGCTACGGTGGAGAGAAAATACCCCACGCTGGCAACTAACTGTTGTACGGTGAGATTTTGTGAATCAAGGCAACCGTAGGCTACGGTGGACACCGTAGCTTACGGTGGAGCCTTGAGCTGTGAGCGGGACCGGGTTTTTATAAAAAAAAATTTATTTTAATTTCACATTTAACATTCGCCACACATCTCTTTTATCACATATTTCACCAAACTCATCTTCTTCTTCCCCAAAACATTAAAACCCTAACTCTTACCTCATACCTTCATAACTTTCTCTCTCAACCAAATCAAGTGATTTTTGGGTCTAAATTGGCTAGAATCTCACAAGGGTTTCAATTATACTATTGTATTTGAGAGATTTTCTCGATTTGCTGGTCGATTTTGGAAAATTAAGTCCAAAAATTTTGTGGGTTTTAGTATAATTTGTAGCTTTGTTCATCTTCATCTTCTCCAACAACAAGGTATGTAATCTATTATCATTCTTGATGGTGTATTGCAAGGAAATTGTAAGTTATTCATAATTGTTGTTACACCCACACCTGCTTGAATTGTTGAATTGTTGAATAATGAGTTTGAATGGGTTATGGTTGAAGATGATTAGTATAATTTGAAACATAATTATGGGCATATTATTGGTCATTTACTAGACATAATTTCAAAATTTTGTGAAATTGTTTGAAAAGTGAATAATATGTTTAAGTAACATCTTCAATCATAATGTTAAGCAAGTGTGGGGATGTTCAAGGTTGAAAAGTGATTAACTTGCTCTTTTGTTTTGTTGTTGTGTTTAGAATGGGTCGAAAAGGAAAAGAACCGTTTGGGTCTTCAAGTAACCCGGCTGACCAACCGAAAAGAAGGTTAATTCTTCAAAGGGATGACCCGAAAAGTGAGGAAGAAGAGGATGAAATGGGGGAAAACACAATTTAGAAGTCAGGGTCTTTGGTAGATCAACCTCAAGAATGGCAAGCGGAGCTCTTCCATGATCAAATGAACGCATTGAGGCAGCGAACTGATGCATTTTTTTGCGAGAAAGAAGTTAGAGAAGAGGAATTTGGTCCATTTGGGGTTACCGCTAAATTCAGAGAGTTGGGTTGGGAAGCAGCTCTGAAATGTTATGACAAGGAATCAACTAATCTGTTCGATTCAGAAATACAAGAATGGATGGCTACCTTACGACAGGTTACAGGTAACCATCCATCAAAGCACAAGTTAATTGGTACTGTGAAGGCCGTATGATTTGAACTGGGCTCACCAGGGAACGATGCAAGAGGTGGTTGAAAGCCAAAGACCGCCCAGGTTTGGCAATTGGCCAGAATATTCCCAAACCATTTTTGATCAACAAATCTTCATGGGTGCGAGCATGGAAAGAGCATTAAAGCAGAGTTATGATCGACAAGAGAAGTGGAACCGCACCCATGCATATGCCTTTGAAGATGACATGAACAGCCAATACCTTGATGATCGTCAGCGACGGATGCATGACGCGTGGCATGCGGGACAGCCGGTTGTGGCCGACCCGCCATATGTGGATTACACAACTTTGCCACCGTATGATGGTAGTGTATCATACCCTACACCACCATTGCATCATTCAAGGTGGGTGGATCCCAATCAAGGTTCAAGTCAAAGCACCTTGCAAGAACAAGGAGGTGAGCAAGGTGGTGATGGTCAAGATGCATTTGGATTTGGTGAGTTCAACGATGTGATTACGTCCATTTTAGGGCCGGCCCGACTGCCCTTCTTCTGATGGAATCTCGTGTTATCAGGTGAACATCATTTTTTATAGTTTTGTATAAATTATTTTGTGTCTTTATGTGTTTTTTGGGTGGATGGTTGGTGGACAAAATATTTTTGATTAAGTATTATGGGAATGTGTTGGAATGAAGGTAGTGTTTAACAAGTGGTTTGTTTTATTTTTCTTAAAACCGTACATTGGGGACAATGTATCCCAAGTGTGGGGATGAGGAAAAAATTTTCGTTTGTTTTTTATTGTTTTGAAAAATCGAAAAAAAATAAAATAAAATAAATAAAATAAAAAATTAAAAAAATCAGAAAAAAATAAACAAAAATTTTAAAAATGTTTTAATGAAACCGGAAAGCGGTAAGATAGCGGGGTGAAGTTTTGGGTCCCTTTTCATGGTCACAATTCCTTAAGTAACATGTGCCTAGTTGTTTAAAATAAAGAGGAAAATTAAAATGGACCGTTTAGATGGGATAACGAGTCATGGGGACGGGTACACATGTTTCATATCGGCAGCCTAATTCCTCCAGTACGTGTGTGAGATTCGCTTTATATATAATACACATATATAATATATAGTATATACACGTGTCATATGCGTGCCATTAATGGTATGCCCATGATATCTAGAACTTGGTCGTCTCATGCATTTCGAGATCTTAATACCACCACCTGTATGGAGAAATAGGACTTTAGAAAACTCGCATATAATGGCCTTAAAAAAATCCCTGCCTTACATTATTCCCTTAGGAGCCATTTGTTGCTTTTTCCATTTTTATGTGCTCTTTTTAATCCACATTACAAGCCGTGTTAGCCTTGGCCATTTGTTTTAACTCTGTGGATGAAACCCAGTATGTTAAGAGTTGTATATAAGTTGTTTGTCGAGCATAGTACACAATGTACGTATGTCTCGGGTCAGTTGTTTGTATATGTTAATGTTAGTATTTTATCATTATTGTCCTTGTGAGTTTATCATACAAGAGTTGTATATAAATTGTTTGTCGAGCATATTACACAATGTACGTTTGTCTCGGGTCAGTTGTTTGTATATATTAATGTTAGTATTTTAATAGTTAAAAAAAAGTTGGAAAGTCAAAGAAAAGCTCAAAAAGAGTCGATGTTTGAGTTAGTATCGTTTGTAAATAATTATGAGTGAGTGGTCTGTTTGTTGAATAATTTGGGTTTCATCCACCATAAGTCACTAAATAAATCCACTTCCACACCCTAACCTAAGCCACAACAAAACCCTTAGTTTTATTCTCTATGCAACCGGTGGGTAATGGGTGGAGATATGACTTCCTTCCAAGCTTATTACATTGTGTTCATACTTGGTATTGAGGGTAGAGAGATACTAGCACATTTTATGCTAGTCCAGATATTAAACCGAGAGGAGAGACGTTATATTATGAGGGGTGTGATCATGTGTGCCCTAACCGGAAACAAGGTACACTCGTTTGGGCGGTAAAATAGTTTTAAATTGTAACATCAAATTATTTGGTGGGTTATCAACTTTGAACTAGTGCACGCGATAAAAAAAGGGAATAGGGTATGACTTGGGACCTTAACCGAACCAGATCTGTGGTAAGATTGGTGGATACAAGTTGAAAATAATAAAGAGTTTGTGTTGAGTTGTTGCTTGAGGGCAAGCAACGTGTAAGTGTGGGAATGTGACGGGTGGTCCACGGGACAACCCTTAAGTGGTTTAAGTCCGTTAATATTCATACGTTTAATTGGTTTATCTTGTTGAATTGGATAACTACGTTTACTCGTGTAATGGCGGGTATGAAAAGCTAGATGATGGAATTACGAGAACATGGGCGAAAACGGTGATGAAAACGGACTTAGAACGAGAAAGTTATGATGAAGACAAGATATTGGTGGTGAAGACCACCGTAGCTTACGGTACCCACCGTAAGCTACGATGGAGCTAAAGAATATTAGCTGCCGTAAGGCAATTTGTTGACACCGTAGGCTTTTTAAAGCCACCGTAACGGTGGACGTGTGCTGCAAATTGTAACTGCCGTTTTTAATTGTTTTTTTTATGGATGGCTTTTGGGATGATTAACACATCTTTTTCATACACAACAACCCTAAGACGATTTTGGAGATCAAGATCAACACTTTGGTGGTTATAATCATTTATTTTGAGTTTATGATTCATTGGATTATCTTAATTGAGGTGATGATTAATCAAACAATGTGTGGCTAATCATCTTTATGTTCTCTCCCGAATTGTAAGGTTTTTCAATTGGATTACTTGTTTTTCGCTTATGTTATTTGTGGGATAATCTTTGATCTTATGAATATATTGCTATGGTGATTGTGAGTTTGTATTGTAATTTTTAGTATGATTTGAACTCGTGTTCTTGACTATCCGTTCTTGGTGCCATAGGCAATCGAGATTTAGTAGAAGAGAATCAGGGTTAATAATGTTAAACTGATTTTTGAGTGAAAACCTTTCGTTTTTGTAATCCAAGTACTTAGTCCTCTTTCATCACAATCAATTGCATTTTCACAAAAATATATTCGTGTAGTTCATTCCACAAATAAGCGTTAACTTGATCAACATTGGAAACCTGAAATCGGGAGAGAGCATTGTTTCTCTTATTGTTTAAAAACTCGTTTAATTGTTTTAGTTATTTTCGTTAATCAAATCAATCAACCAAATCATTGAATTTATTTTCTGCACTTAGTTTAATATAGTTAAATTTTATAGCTACTTAGTAACGCAATTTCCACAAACTCACTGCGTTCGATACCCGCTTATCACTATCTAATAGTTGTAATCGGTTTATTTTTTAGTGAGTCTTCGACGTCACGTCACCTATTGACCATTAGTCAGTTTGAAGATGATTTGGTGGAGACAGACAATGTTTTTTTATAGGGAAACCGGGGCCCGAGGAGGTTGAGATTCCTAAAGCTATGATTCCTTTACTTAAGGAATTTTCTGATGTTTTCCCTGATGAATTGCCGGATGGGCTCCCACCTTTGCGTGACATCCAACATCATATTGATTTGGAGCCTGGTTCACAATTGCCCAACAGACCACATTACAGAATGAGCCCGGGGGAGCATGAAGAGTTGTGTAGACAGGTTGAGGAGTTGATTTCTAAGGGTCATGTTCGTGAAAGTATGAGCCCTTTGTTAACTCCAAAGAAGGATGCCACATGGCGGATGTGTGTTGATAGTCGAGCCATCAACAAGATTTCTGTGAGGTACAGGTTTCCTATTCCCCGACTTGAAGATTTGCTTGACCAGATTAGTGATGCTACTAATTTCACAAAGTTGGATTTGAAGAGTGGTTATCACCATATTCGACTTAGACCTGGGGATGAATGGAAAACGGCCTTCAAGACTCGTGAAGGGTTGTACGAGTGGTTGGTGATGCCTGTTGGTTTATTAAACGCGCCTAGTACTTTTATGCGAGTGATGAATCAGTTGCTCAAGCCTTTTATTGGGAAGTTTGTGGTGGTGTTTTTAGAAGATATTCTTATTTATAGTGTTTCTTTCAGTGAACACGTCGCACATGCCCGGAAGGTTTTGGCCTTACTTCGTAGAGACAATTTCAATGCAACAATAAAGAAATGTGTATTCATGACCCCTAAATTTTTGTTCTTAGGGTATGTTATTTCAGGTGATGGGATACAGGTGGATGAGTCTAAAGTTGCAACTGTTCAAAACTGGCCAACTCTTACCACAATTAGTGAAGTCCACAGTTTTCATTGGCTTGCTTTTTTTATAGATGGTTCATTCCACACTTCAGTTCCATCATAGCCCCTATGACAGATTGCATGAATGGAAAGACGTTAGTATGCACAGAGAGAGCAGAATTAGCTTTTCAGGTTATTAAGGAAAAGCTCACTACCGCACCAATTCTGGTATTGCCTGACTTTTCACAGGTTTTTGAACTTCATACTGATGCCTCAAAGGTTGTGATTGGAGGGGTCCTCAGTCAAGGGGGTCGACCTATTCCTTATTTTAGTGAAAAGTTAACAAGGGCAAAGTTGAGATATAGTACATATGACCTGGAGTTTTGTGCGATGGTCCAGGCTGTAAAACATTGGTGTCACTGCTTTTCCATAAGAATTTTTTTCTTTTTTATGAGTTTTGTGCGATGGTCCAGGCTGTAAAACATTGGTGTCACTCGCTTTTCCATAAGAATTTTTTTCTTTTTTATGGATCATGATTCCTTGAGGCATATTCATAGTCAAGACATGGTGTCTCATAAGCACTCAAGATGGATGGCTTTCTTGGAAAAATTTACTTTTATGGTGAAACACAAGTCTGGGGTTTCAAAACGGGTGGCAGATGCTTTGAGTAGGAAAAGTAATTTGCTTTTCTGTATAAGGGTTGGTGTGCAGGGTGTAGACACCTTTATGGAAGAGCTAATGGTGGACCCCTTATTTTTCTGTTGTTTTGCAGGATGTGCAATCTGGGAAGAGGTTAGATTACTAGTGCATGACAGTTTCCTTTTCAAGGGAAATCAATTGTGTATTCCAGATTCAAGCCTTCGTCTTCAAATCATTCAAGAGTTACATGGTAAAGGGCATGTTGGAAGGGACCGTACTTTACAGTTGGTGCAAGTTTCCTACTTTTGGCCAACTATGCACAAGGAAGTAGACCGGTTTGTGAAGCGTTGTAGGGTCTGAAAGTGTCAAAGGGAATTGCTACTAATGCTGGGCTCTCTATGCCTTTACACGTTCCTTCACATCCTTGGGTTGATATTAGCATGGATTTCATGTTGGGATTACCGCGTACTTAGTGTGGTCATGATTAGATCTTTGTTGTTGTTTATCGGTTTTCTAAAATGGCTCACTTTGTTCCTTGTAAGAAGACGACATATGCAGTTAATGTAGCTCAATTTTTATTTAGAGATATCTACCGGTTGCCTGGGTTACCCTCTTCAATTGTGTCTGACCGTGACACTCGCTTTTTAAGTAATTTTTGGCGTATTCTATAGAAGATGGTGAATACTCAGCTCAATTTTAGTAGTACCTACCACCCTCAGACAGATGGGAAGACTGAAGTGGTTAATCGTTCACTTGGAAATTTACTGCGGTGCCTTGTGGGTGTACATGTGAAGGCCTGGGATCAAAATCTATGTCAACTTGAGTTTGCTCATAATCATGTAGTCAATCGAAGTACCCGGGTTTACTCCTTTCCAAGAGGTTTATTCTGCTCAGCCACGGGAACCCCTTAACCTGATGTCACTTCCTTTTCTTGGTTCTGTACCCAAGATGGTGAAATATTTTGTTGAAGGGCTACATGAGATTCATAGATATGTGCATGATAACCTGGTTCGAGCCAATTCAAAGTACAAGCAGGCTGCTAATCAAAAGCGACGACATGTTGAATTTAAAGAAGGTGATTTTGACTGGGCTGTTTTGACAAAAGATTGTTTTTCTATTGGGGAATACAACAAATTATCAGCTAAGAAAATTGGACCCGTGGAAATTGTGGACAAGATAAACTCAAATGCTTATCGTCTAAAGCTGCCGAGCACATTCGTTGTTCCGATGTGCTTAATGTGAAACATTTACTACCTTATTACGGGTAAGATGATGAGGGTGCTACTGATCGAGGTTGAATTTTTTTTATCAGGGGGGAATGATGTGGGCCCAAGTGTAGAAGACCGGGCTATTATGTTTCTGGATGCCCAAGATCGCGCTGCAAAAGAGGCTGCACGAAAATGGGCGTAACTTGGATTCAAGCCTATTACCAGTCAAATCGAAGCTTGAGATGAGGAGCACGTTTTGACAAGTGCCTATGACGGTTTCGCCCTAGTCCGAAGCCCAAAAACGCCCCTTAAATAAAGTTATGGGCCTTTTTAATTTTTTTTGTCAATTTTTGCATGTATTTTTCGGGTTTGTGTTTGGCTCATGACCTTTTTTGGGCCGATTTCATATTATAAAGTCTATTAATATGATGTTGATGTAATATGAATGGGCAGAATAGAATTGTATTAATAAACAATTTTCTCTTCCTTTTTCCTTGGCCTTTGGGTGGTATTTGGGGGTTTTGGAAGTTCATCACGGACATTTACTGAATCAACGTGATTCGATCTTCGTTTTCATTTTTACCGCTGCATTAGTAATACCTAAAACTTATAAGTTATGAACTTGTTTAATCATGTTTTAACCATAAAAATTATGGTTTGATTAGTAAAAACTATGTTTAAACCATGTAAAACTCTTCAAACTGGTCCAAAAACATACTTTGATGCCAAACTTGGTTAAAAATCAGGAACACATGCTTTTTTGGACTAAAACACGGATTAGGACGTTTATATCGTGTTTTTACAGTCTGAAAACTCGATTTCAAGCCCTAATCGAAACCCTGTGTTTCAAGGCTGGATGATTGATGTTCTATGCTTGGCTATGTAGATATACTAGCTAGAGAGCCACGAAACCGGAATGGCGAGAAAAGGGCCTAAACACCCGGAAACCGCAAGGTACTAATATGATACTCGTTTAGGGGTTGTTTGTGTCTCGATTATGACGTGCTTGTTATTAGCATATGAAGCCTTTCAGAGAAATCAGGAATCATCTGAAAGAGTCCCCGTCCAAATTTGGTAATTGTTCGATAATCGGAGAATATTTGGCGATCTAATTATCGTTTATTGAGGATTTATTATGAAAATTAGTTGCACTACTGGAAAAATTATGAAATGTTGTGTATAGCTTGGATATGTTATTGTCAGATCACAGAGAAAGTTTAGGATCAACTGGAGAAGTGTAAGTATGGTTTGTGCATTTTCGTTTAATTGAGTTTTAACAGCCGAATTATGCACAAAAAGGTTTTTTTTTTGCAAAATAGTTAAGTTCTGGATATTTAATAGGGGTTACTTTATGATATTTTGACCATTAAAAAATTTATCAGATTTTTCGGAAATTGTTTCGTATAAACGGATGATTTATCGGTTAATTATAACCCATAAAATGTATTTTTATAAATAATTAGATAAATATAAAAGTTCTAGAAATATTGTTATAAAATTCTACAGATTTTTATTTATTTTTACAAAAAATCTCAAAATTTTTATATATTTATGTAAATAGTTATATTAATTTAAAGATTAAATTATATATGTTTTGACAAAACCGACAGCGTTATGTTTAACGAACTGACTGGTATGTCAAAACATCAAAAAGGGTCCAATATCATAGTTTACAATAAATTTGATAACACAAACTTTTTACGAAATTCCTGACAATTCGAGTGACTTGTACAAACCCGTATGAAAACGAAAACGAACACATGCGATCAATCCAGATGCTGAAACCTTATATTTCTTTTATAAATAGAATCATTTTATCAAACAGTTTGTTTTATAGTTTGTGCGATCTTACCTATTTCCGAAACACATAAATGTCCAACTTGGCCAGGCATGAAAAATGATGAAACTGAGCCAGTACTGGTTATAAAAATTTCATATCGTACGACATCATAATCTAAGACTACTGATACGTTATGGGCGTAACAGTTATACCTAGGCTATATGTACAACCTGATTCTGTTTAAAGACTGTACTAGTATTAAGAATTCTATACCGATTATAGGGATTGAGCTATAATCGAAGCATACCACTTACATCAGTGTGTTACAGATACAATATTACGATAAGGTGAGTTTCTTGACCCCACGTTTTAAACTGTTTTAGGAACATTTGGGGTGTAAAACATGTTTATATGTACGTAATTATTTGGGAACGTTTTATGATGTGAATTATCTAAATACTTACACTTGAAAGTCCTTCCACACAAGTGTTTAACTAGGAGCCTAATGCATGTGAATAGTACTATTGGTTTGACAAGGCCGGTGGGTTATGCAGGAACATGTTTTTACTATTGCACATGACCATGCGAACCTTTTGTAACATGCTATGTGGCGTTAGACATAGTACCTGTTCAGGCAAATAGGGCCATTATGGCCATAGGAAGTGTGTGGGCAGTGGAGGCCACGCAATAGAAGTTATTCGAGGATTCACTCGCAGCTTAGTATAATTACATTGCATACATACGAAACATAAATACTATGATTACTTATACTAGTTACGTTTAAACTCATGAAACTCACCAACTCTTTGTAGTTAGCCCGTTTTAACATGCTTTTCTAGTACGCCGAAATTTGAATGAAATTGTCACACCCTCAAAATCCACTAACGGAGTTTTACCGTCAGAGGGTGTGAACTAACAGGATCGGAATCATCAGTTATAATCAAACCATAAAATAAAGTTTCAAAACCATGAAAACGTTTACGAGTAAATAAATGCGGAAGCGTAAAAACCTTTAATCTAAAGTTGCGTCACGCAGGACGACTTAAAACCAACGATAACCGTTAAAAATAAGTTTTGCATAATTAGAATGTGTCAAGCAATGCATGTTCCTAAACCGCGCGTCCGCCTCGGCTACCTGAGAATAACATACGAAAAGTGTCAACACAAGGTTGGTGAGTTCACAAGTTATATAAAAATAAATCTTTAGCGTTTGCGTTCAGCGTTTTGCGTTACAGCGTTTTGCGTTACAGCGTTTTGCGTTACCAGATAGTGTTACGTCAATTATATATCTATAGGTAGCTAGCCTATAAAGCAAGTATTACTAAGTGTTCGACACCGAAGCTGACTCGTTTATTAAGTGCCTTGTCACCAGGTCATCCAGACCATGGTACGTGTTAGCCAAAATTACACCCGCTCGACCTCCAGTCGAGTTTAGCGTTGGGTGGGGTTTGTCAAACCCAGTAGTACTACTCAACAGTGACTCGCTATTCTAAATATTAACCGGTTCGATGTGTAGGACTTCAAATGTTTCGTTTGCCACTTAGCCTTTACAAGTGATATATAATTTATAACAAAATCTTAAATGCGTTGTGGAGTATGTTATCTCCCCCAAGTGAAAAGCGTTTGAAAACAGTTTAAAGAGGGGAAAGTGAAACTCACTGTTTGCGAAGAATTTCCCAAATTAAATCACCAATATGCGCGTCACAGAAAAACTCTCTCTAGCATTCTAAAACAACAAAGAGATTTTTCTAAGTGTCGGAATATTATCGAGTCTCTAGACCCGGCACATAATACCTATGCACATAACATGTTTCGTGTTTCGTTTGTGAATCGTGTGTGACTTTAACAAGTGTATTTGTGACACATTACATGTGTAAGAAATCATATACGTGTCATGTATTCATAAAGTACATCACTAGCAATTTTTCCACGTAAGGGCATTTTGGTCAAATCATGACAATTAACTAGCCATCATTCTCCATAAGGGTATTTTGGTCAAATTATAACAATCAATTAGCAGTTATTCCCCGCAAGGGCATTTTAGTCAAAACACGACAATTATCTTGCAATCATTCCCATCAAGGGCAATTTGGTTAAAACACGATAATAAATTAGCAAGTATCATATTTCATGCATTTTCACAAAACTCAGCAGCTAGTTTCACCGAGACAGAAATTCTACTTAAAATATTGTACTATTCCACCGATCATAGCATCTCAATTAATTTACCAAAAATCATCACAGAAGCATATATGTCTTAGGTTTCCAGAACATATTTTATTATATTTTTATTCCACATAGTTTTCTCACAATCATCAAATCATTACAGCAAACTCATAACAGTCAATTCATGCGCAACAGAATTTTATTTGCAATTCCCGTTAAACGAAAAATCCAATAAATGCAAGACCACTTGGGTTAGGTTCCTAACTCAATGAGTCAACTTCCAGAAATGGAACCAACCCAATTGGTCTCGTAGTTCATGAGATATAACATTCACAAAACAACCTAACAGCAGGTCTAACAGCTCAGCTTTGCACAACGTTTTTGTAAAATCATAAAAGTTAACTTCTACTTGTCCAAAAATTACAAGTTTATATTCTTTAAAAACTAGACTCAACCTAGTTTACTGTAGTATTAATAATCTCAACCAATTTTCATGTTTACACTTCGTTACAGTCACATAAACATCAAATACACATTCTGTCCAGAAACTGTTTGCATCCAAACTCAACATAATAACAATCTATGAACTATCATGCATTCATATAACCCTCTAGACTCCATAAACACCATCCATGCACATCAATTACACATTACACACAAGATTAGGGTTTTTGTTTGAACTCAAATCAAAGACACAACAATCAACATGTTACAATATCAATTCTACTTATCAAATCATTACTCAATCAACAACAATCATATTGATTACATGTATATATGAAATCGGCAGCTTAGGGTTTACAATTAACCCAACAAACATCAAAATCAAGTAATAAGAATGTATAGGATAATCAATTATACCTTCCTAGCACCTAGTTCTTCAATCAAGGGCTTGATTTGGTGGTTGTATGTGTGTGCGAAGGTGACGGCAGCCAAGAGGGATGGAGGGGGTGGCTGATCGGTTTTGGGAGAAAGAAAAATAAGAGTTAGGGTTTATTATAACATAGTATTTATAGAATACTATGTTACACTTTAGCCCCTCCACTTTTAAGTATTACTTTTCCTAGCTTAAACTAACTTGTTTACATCTTGAGTTAACGTTTATAACCATGTTTTCACACAACACATAAGTCTAACACATAATTATCACATAATTACTGTTTTGACGTTTTTCGTTTATTCATCAATCGTTTGTGTCAACTCGTTTGCGTTTCGGTGCAATTCCTGAAAGACTACACATGTAGTAAGTGTTAAGCGTCATTTAAACCCTAATTTAAATGTAATGAAGTATGCGTTATAGATTCAATGATCTTAAGTTTGAATTGACGAAGTTGAGTTAACGGAGTTAACCTGAAATTGACGATTGTCACATCATTCCCATGTTAAAGAATTTTCGTCCCGAAAATTTGAGTCAAGTCGTGATGAGTGTCTGAAAAAGTAAGAAAAATTTTCTGTTTGTCATATCATCCCCTAGTAGAAAGAAATTTCGTCCCGAAATTTAATTCATACCTCCGGTGATGTCTGACGGTTTGCCGGGTTTCGCGGTTTTCTGTGTTTGGTTAGCCCTTCAAAAAGGTGAGGATACTTTTTCATCATTTGATCCTCGCGTTCCCACGTGAACTCCGGTCCACGTCTCGAGTTCAACGAACCTTAACGATTGGAATTTTGCTGTGCTTGAGCGTCTTGGTTTCCCAATCCAAAACCTCGACTGGTTCCTCAATGAAACGTAACTGTTCATCAACTTGCAGTTCCTCCAAAGGGACTACTTGGGTTTCATCAGATAGGCATTTCTTCAAATTGGACACGTGGAATACATTATGTACGCCACCGAGTTCCGTTGGTAGGTCCAGTCGGTACGCCACCGGACCAATGCGCTCAGTTATCCGGTAAGAACCAACATATCGTGGGTTGAGTTTGTTTCGCTTACCAAAGCGAACCACACCTTTCCAAGGTGAGACTTTGAGTAACACTCGATCGTTTACTTAAAATTCGAGAGGTTTTCTGCGCTTTTCGGCGTAACTCTTTTGGCGGTCTCGTGCTGCTGTCTTGCGATTTCGGATTTGAACAATCTTTTCCGAAGTTTCGAGTACCAGTTCTGGACCAGTGATTTGGCTGTCACCCACCTCTGCCCAGCAGAGTGGTGTTCGACACTTCCGTCCGTACAGCGCTTCAAAGGCGCTGCCTTAATACTTGCGTGGTAGCTGTTATTATACGAAAACTCTACCAAAGGTAAGTGGGGTTCCCAACTTTTTCCGAAATCCAATACGCAGGCACGCAACATATCCTCCAGGGTCTGAATAGTTCGTTCACTTTGCCCATCCGTTTGAGGATGGTATGATGTGCTCATATCAAGACGGGTGCCTAGTGCGCTTTGCAGCGACTTCCAAAAGTGCGAAGTGAAACGAGAATCTCGATCAGAAATGATTGAGACAGGCACTACGTGTCTAGACACTACTTCCTTCATGTAGACGCGAGCCAGTCTTTCCATTTTGTCCGATTCCTTAATCGCTAAGAAGTGTGCAGATTTAGTCAACCGGTCAACGATCACCCAGATGGTATCGCATCCCGTCGGTGTCTTAGGTAAACCCGTAATAAAAACCATTGAGATGTGTTCCCATTTCCACATTGGGAGTTCCGGTTGTTGCAGTAGACCAGATGGTTTCTGGTATTCTATTTTGACTCTGGCACAAGTCAAGCATTTGCTCACGTAGGTAGCAATGTCGGCTTTCATGTTCGGCCACCAGTAAAGTGCCTTTAATTCATGGTACATTTTATCTGAGCCAGGGTGGATAGAATATCGGGACTTATGTGCTTCGTCCATCACTAGAGTTCTCAACTCTCCGAACCGTGGAACCCAAATCCGGTTCTCAAAATATCGGACCCCGTCCGATCTGGTTTCAAGTTGCTTGCTCATGCCCCGCATGAGTTCTGATGGAAGATTATCATCTTTCAAAGCTTCAAGTTGCGTATCGCGAATCTGATCGGGTAAGCTGGCATGAATCGTGAGTTGCAATGCTCTCACCCGTCTGGGTTTATCTGTTTCTTTTCTGCTGAGGGCGTCGGCCACCACATTGGCCTTGCCAGGGTGGTACTTGATGGCACAATCATAATCTTTGAGCAGCTCGACCCAACAACGCTGTCGCATGTTCAGCTCCTTCTGATCGTAGATATGTTGGAGACTCTTGTGGTCGGTGTAAATGGTAAACTTGGTACCGTACAAGTAATGCCTCCATATCTTAAGAGCAAACACCACAGCTCCGAGTTCCAAATCGTGGGTCGTGTAGTTCTTCTCGTGAACCCGTAGTTGTCGAGAGGTGTAGGCTATAACCTTCTCGAGTTGCATCAGCACACAACCGAGACCTTGTATAGATGCGTCACAGTGTACCTCAAAATTTTCCGTTCCCTCGGGGAGGGCTAGAATAGGGGCGCTACAAAGTTTGGTTTTCAACAGTTGAAAAGCGGATCCTTGCGCATCACCCCAATTGTACTTAGTACCTTTGTGAGTCAAAGCGGTGAGGGGTTGAGCAATCTTTGAAAATCCCTCGATGAAACGCCGGTAGTAGCCGGCCAGTCCTAGGAATTGCCGCACCTCAGTCGGAGTCTTAGGTGCTTCCCAGTTTTTGATGGCCTCTACCTTACCGGGATCGACATGGATACCATTCTCGTTGATCACATGTCCTAAAAAGTGAACCTCGCGAAGCCAAAATTCACATTTCGAGAGTTTAGCATACAGTTGTTCCTTCTTCAGCAATTCCAGAATTACCCTTAAGGGTTCTTCGTGGTCAGCTTCGTTCTTGGAGTAGACGAGAATATCATCAATGAAAACAATCACAAACTTGTCGAGGTACGCCTTGCATACTCGGTTCATGAGATCCATAAATACGGCTGGTGCGTTGGTTAAGCCAAAAGGCATAACTGAAAACTCGTAGTGACCATGCCGTGTTCTGAAAGCCGTCTTAGAGATATCTTCTTCGCGCACTCTTAGCTGATGGTAACCGGATCGCAGATCGATCTTCGAGTAGTAACTCGATCCTCGAAGCTGGTCAAACAAATCATCGATTCGGGGTAAAGGATAACGGTTCTTGACCGTCACCTTGTTCAACTCCCGGTAGTCGATACACATGCGGAAGGTCCCGTCTTTCTTTCGGACAAACAAGACAGGGGCTCCCCATGGTGATGAGCTAGGTCGGATAAAACCCTTATCCAACATATCTTGCAACTGAGTGGACAGTTCCTGAAGCTCCGCCGGTGCGAGCCGATACGGGGCTCGTGCTATGGGTGTTGCACCGGGTGTCAACTCGATTTTGAACTCGACTTGTCGTACAGGAGGGAGTCCGGGCAAATCCTATGGGAAAACTTCCGGGAAGTCTCGCACAACAGGTATATCTCCAATTCGTTTCTCCTCTGCGGGTTTCTCAACGATCTGCGCCAAAACTGCCGGATGACCCTTTCGTAGGTACTTCTGCTCCTTCATAAGGGTAATGACGCTGGTGGTCATGCCGCTCCTCTCACCTCGGACCGAAATGATCTCGCCGGAAGGGGTAGAAATGTTAACTATCTTGTCGTGACATATAATCTCCGCTCGGTTCTCGGATAACCAGTCCATGCCAACAACGAAATCGAAACTACTAAGCGTAAAAGGAATATGGTCGATATCAAAAATATGACCTGACAGTTTTAACTTACATCCCGCAAGTACATGAGTCGTTACTATAGTCTTACCGTCAGCTAATTCAACAGGAAACTTAGCATCTAACGGAGTTGGAGTTAAGTTTAAGAGTTGGCTAAAGGCTTTCGACACAAAACTCCTATCAGCTCCAGTGTCAAACAATACAGAAGCAAAACAATCGTTTACAGGGAACTTACCAGTCACCACGTGCGGATCATTGCGGGCTTGACCCGACCCAATCACAAAAGCTCTTCCCTTGCCATTGCTTCCACCATTACTGCCACTTCCATTACCCCCATTGTTGTCGTTCTGTTTAAGCTTGGGACAATCTTTCCTGAAATGACCTTCCTGCCCACATTCGTAACATCCTTTCGTCGTCATAGGTGGTTTAGAAGCACCCGTTGCCGCAAGGTCTCCTCTACACTCCTTCGCCTGGTGACCCATCTTTCCGCATCTCTGACACTTGACACGGTTACACGGGCCAACATGATGATAGTTGCACCTATTGCACTTCGGATTTTTCCCAGCATATCCGCTCGAACCCTGCCCGCTACCGTTGTTATTGTTGTTGTGACTTTGATTGTTAAAGCTCCGAGTGAATTCGGGCTTACGGTAGTGTTGTTGCGGTGGGAGGTTCGAGGATGAAGATCTGGTGTTGTCAAACTTCCTCTTTCCGCTGCTCGGGTTGCTGTTGCTGTGGTTGTCATTATTCGGGTTGTCACGGGCTTTAGTAGTTGAACCCCTAGGTGGTAACGCACCTTGGGTCACAGCCTGATCCGTCAGTTTGTGAGCTAAACGGATCGCTTGTTGAATCGTGGCTGGTCTGGAAGAAGTCACCATGCCCTGAATCTACGGTGCTAACCCATCAATGTACATTTCAATCCTCTTACTCGGCGGATCCACCATCCGCGGACACATCACAGCCAACTCGTGAGAACGAGTAGTGTAGGCTTCAATTTCCGAGCCCACCATCTTCAGTGACCAGAATTCTGACTCTAACTTTGAAATCTCTTCTCTCGGACAGTACTCCTCTCGCATCATGCTTTTGAACTCCTCCCAGTTCATCGCGTTAGCCAGTTCCAATCCAAGGATCTGCACATTTGTACATCGTCTGTGGACACCTCTGAGTGTGCCTCTGGCTCAGCTGGTTCTTCCTCCGGTTCCTCTTCGGGTTCCTCCTCGGGATCTTCCTCGGGATCTTCTTCAGGCTCCTCTTCGGGATCTTCTTCAGGTTCGGCCTCAGGCTCCGCCTCAGGCTCGGCTGCGTTCTGAGCAAGTTGCATTTGTAAGACATCGCAACGCTCTAGAGCTATCTCAGTTCGGGTCCTTGCTACCTGGAGTTGCTCTTGCAAGTCTATCATCTCAGCTTGCATCTTCATCATAATCTTCATCTGTTGATCACTAGTCTCTTGCATTTCCTTCATGGCCGCTGCCATGCGGGCAATCTCCTCCTTAGTCTCGGTTCCGTCCTTCAACAGTCCGGAAACGTTCGCTCTCGTATAGCGCATGTAACCCACGTCACGCTCCAAGCATGAAACAACAGCTACGAGAACTCGCTCTACAAGCTAGGTTACGGGTGGTAGGGTGTTGGGATAAGCAGGATGGTTCGGGTGAGGTAACGAGGGAACTTGTTCGCGATAGACCATACGTCTGATCATGTTAGGGTACCAATCCCAGCTAACGTCGTTTTCGTATATGCCTCCGGATAAGCGATACCTCTTCGGTGCAGGAGCTTCGCGTTCCGGGACTACACGGGGTGGCGATGCGGTGGGTAACTGTGGTTCCTTCCCGTGAGCATGCGTCATCGAATCGGATGATGATGAGGGTGGCGTCGACATTCCTACAGGTAAGCCGTGTATGCGCGCGCGTATGAGTGAAAGAGGTAAAGAGATAAGATTACAAGACTACACATGTAGTAAGTGTTAAGCGTCATTTAAACCCTAGTTTAAATGTTATGAAGTGTGCGTTATAGATTCAATGATCTTAAGTTTGAATTGACGAAGTTGAGTTAACGGAGTTAACCTGAAATTGACGATTGTCACAGAAATGCTTATGTGCTTTGTGCTAACAATGAGACTGACACGGTGTAGATAGATGCAATTATACTAATAAAGAATAAAAGGCCAAGAGAACCGGTTTTGTGTAGTTCACCTAATTTGTGAACTTAGTACAAAACAAAGTTACATGATGTAAATTAGTTTTTTAATTTTATTTATAAACAATGTGGTTGATATCAGAAGTGTTTGTTACATTCTTGTATCACGCTTTCGCAATTACATAGTCGGGATGTGACAATAGTTGGTATTAGAGCCATTGGTTATAAAGAATTCGGTTGTCCCATAGGATACATAATATAACCATAGGTTCGATTAATTCTGGGAAAATATAATATTTAATAATACATACCGATGATTCTCGGGATGAACTCGAATGGACAAGTGGTTTATAGTTCGAAACGTAACAACGAACTTGCTCGTACGAGGGAATTTGGGAAGAAGTCGTTGGACATACAAATAGGTAAATACAGCAACACACATGTACATGCATAATATATATATATATAAATGATTGTCTATGCTAATGTGTACGAATATGTGTATTTATTAAACTGTAATTAACACTGCATTTTATTACAATCAACATTACTAAGAATTATTATTATTATTATTATACTAACCTTTGTACAGAGGGATGTCGAGAACTAGTGATGATGTAATTGATCAAGTACCAATACTATCTCTTGAAGAGGAAGAACCAGAAAAATATCCGAAGGAGAACGAATATGTAGAAATAGATGAAAATGAGAGAGATGACGTGATTTCCTATGAGGCACCCATTGATAACCTTGGCTTATCAGGCTCTAGGTGTAATAGTTATTCCCCTAGGTTATCACCTAGACATGAAGTAGGAGCCACCAATATTTACCACTCACCTACTAGAGCTCCTAGATCTCCCACACCATCATCACACCATACCCCGATGACTGTACCCACTCATAGGGCCAGTTAGACTGAGCGTACGAGTGTACCACCACCTGATAGTATGCCTTCCCCACCCAAAGAGACCTATCTTAGGGAAAGAACCTCAAGCATTCAGGTTACCGAGATACCTCTCCCTACATGGAGTATACCAGTACCCGACCAAGAACCTCCTCATTTAGCCGACCAAGCCTGGTTGGAAGTATTGAACGATCAGGTAATAGAACACTCAATAGCTCTAATCACCAACGTATAGAGAATACGTGAGTTATACAATTATATGCAAGATATACAGCAGGTAGTAATGAACTTACATGTAAGGCCCCGAACCCGGTGGCCCTACTTTAGCGTTGGATTTACTCATAAACGCAGTTCTAAATATCAGAGTTAATTAAAACATTCGCGGAATACAAAAGCTTTCATAAAACATTTCGTCACAAAACACGTCTTGTCTTAAAACATCATTTTGTCTTTCAAAATTAACGAACATTAACTTAAACGTCTTGAGTCTTCCGATGCCAGCCTCTTATTAAGTGCCACGTGTCTCCTCAAGCGAGCTGCCTCATCCTACTCACCTGCGTGCATACTAAAAGTCAGCTACGCTGAGTGATTTCTAGTTAATCGTACGCCATACAATACAACACATACATACATATCTGAAGATACATATCCATACTTCACTAGTTACCCTTCTGTTCTACATACATACTTGCTACCATACATACATACATATCTACAATCACTAACCTCAGTCTACCGAGAGTACGTTCATAGTCCGCCGTCTATACCTGTACTCACGATCGTGAACACGTAAAAGGTCCGCAGTCCTTACCTATGTTCACCATTCATGGTACGTACAAGGTCCACGGTCCTTCCCTATACCATCATACATCCACAACACGTACAAGGTCCACGGTCCTTCTCTATGTTGCAACCTAATTCATAGCACGTATGAGGTCCGCAGTCATCCCCTATGCTAAAGCACGTATAAGGTCCACAGTCCTTTCCTGTGCTGACGCCTATCTATATTACGTATAAGGTCCGCAGTCCTTATCTACGTTACGTATAAGGTCCGCAGTCCTTATCTACGTTGGCGTCTATCTCCTATAACACGTATAAGGCCCACCGTCCCTATCTAGGTTTACATCTATCATCTACATCACGTATAAGGCTCGCAGTCCTTAACTACGCCATCACCTGCCAAGTCTATATCCAACAGAAGTTAGAGGGATTTGCCATCCTAACTTACTATGTCGAACGTAGAACTCACATACCATTCGTGTACCTGTATACACATACTTCACATATACAATAATTACATTATAGCATAAGAACACTCTAGGCGTTCTTTACATCCTTCATTTAACAACCATACCCCTTGTCGTTACGTACAATATCCAAAGATCGTTCACGCCCCAACAAGTATTCATTTGTAATATTCATACATCTTCGATATATAATATTCGTACCTTTATTTTTAACCTGACAGTACGCGCAATATCCGAAGATCGTTCGCGTACCGACAAGCAATCATTCATATCCATCACATATATCACATATGGCATACACTTATCACTTAGGATAAATGTATTAACAACACATCGAGTATGCACACAGCCCCGAAAACATAACAAGGAATGGGGCTAGAAACTCACCTGAACTCTGCTTCTTCCTCCGATAGTTGTAAATCCCTTCTTTAACTGAGCTCGGCTGACTGTATAAGTTACACGTATCAATACTCGCCTGATCTAATCTGGTGGCCTAGTATTAGCTTACTTTTACTTATCGTTTTAATCTATTCTCTAATCGAACTTGACTTTAGGCGACGTTAAACCTTAGGCGAACTTAGCTTTAGGCGAAGTTAAACCTTAGGCGAACTTAGCTTTAGGCGAAGTTGTCATCAGGCGAACTTGGCTTTAGGCGAAGTTGTCATCAGGCGAACTTAGCTTGCGGGCGAAGTTCATCAGGCGAACTTGGCTTGCGGGCGAAGTTCATCAGGCGAACTTGGCTTTAGGCGAAGTTGTCATCAGGCGAACTTAGCTTGCGGGCGAAGTTCATCTGGCGAACTTGGCTTGCAGGCGAATTTGTCATCAGGCGAACTTGGCTTTAGGCGAAGTTGTCATCAGGCGAACTTAGTTTGCGGGCGAAGTTCATCAGGCGAACTTGGCTTGCAGGCGAAGTTGTCATCAGGCGAACTTGGCTTTAGGCGAAGTTGTCATCAGGCGAACTTAGCTTGCAGGCGAAGTTCATCAGGCGAACTTAGCTTGCAGGCGAAGTTGTCGTCTGCAGCTACTGTTCGTTCTTAAATCCCTTAATCACCTTCGTTTCTTAACCAAATAACTCAATTTAGGTACCCACGGGATCGTCTGACCAGCGCCTACAAACCCCAACCATCAAATCGACCTAACTTCGATGTTTAAAGAGTGCGATTTAGGCAAATTGGTTACGGGTTCTTTTTATCAATCGATTAACCCATCAGGTCATAACCATTTTCAGTAAGATTAGCTTTGTTGGATTCGTTTTTACCATACAAACTCAGATCTATCATTTCTCAAATCAACCCGAACCTACACGACGATTTCTAACTATAAACGTACCTTGAACGAGTCAAACTACGAACACGGTTAAGCCTTGATGTTGTTTTGGTCCGTCACAACGTTCCAGCACAAACAAGCTCGGGTTTTCGCCTTCGGATCTTGGTTCGGGTCGTGTGTGTTTTGGGTGTGTGTGGAATATGTGAGAATGAGGATTAAATGGTGATTAATGGTATTTATATTTAAGGATCATGGGCTTAAGCCCATGGACTTTCCTTCCTTCTTTCATAACCCAAGTCCATAACCCATATCCATTACCCAACACTAGCCCGACCCATACCAACTTCTACTCTATTTATTTATTTCCCGATAACCCAAGTAAACTTTCCCTCTATTATTAAGTAATACAATTAATATTATTTTGGAAATTTCGGGATGTTACAAGTCTTCCCCCCTTAAAGAGGTTTCGTCCCCGAAACCAAACTTATTCCCTATAAAAGGAAAACTTCTTATATTTACACACTTTATCGAATCGCCTTTGCCTTCTGGGTTATCCTCCTTACTCCTGACTTTGCAGCCATCGAATGGTGGTCATGTGTTTTAGCTATTTAAGGTAGCTCGTCCATGAGACCCTCGATGTACCAAGACTCATCTCATCCTTCCAAGGCTTCGATTAGTACTTTTAACACTATTGTCTGAAACAACCTTTCATCATAACATAATAATCATTCATAACCAAACTCAATATATTACACGTCACTGATAAACATAAGTTTTAAACCTTAACACAAAACAAGTCCTTAAGCAAAAGTAACTTAATAAAACCATTACATGAGCAATTATTCCTTCATCAAGTGTTCCTCTCTGCAGTTTCCCCAAGTCTTTATCCTTTCGCACCTCCCGCCCCTGATTCCTTGCAATCCCTAGCCATGTGGTCAGCTTTTCCGCATTTGAAGCACTTTGGACGATCAGGGCATTCTCGAGAATAATGCCCACTCTTTCCACACCGATAGCACCTGTCTGTCCCAGTCTTGCATTCTCCCCGGTGCACTCGCCCACACGTCTTACATGCATCCTTGTTCCCAACCTTGGCCTTCCTCTCATCAGTTGTTGTCACCATCTCGCCAGACCGCTTAGCAGAGGTAGCGCATTTCTTCTCCTTCTTTTCCTCCACCACCACATCGTCCTCACCCAGGTCAGCGTAAACCACTTCTGCAAGTTCAACAGCAGAGTCAAAAGTAGCAGGTTTATTGCCCTGACTAACATGCGGACTTTTTGTGGCAATCCCCTCACATAACATTTGATTATCTGGACCTCAGTGTCAACCATATCAGGCACCAACCTAGATAGTCGGTTGAATTCAGTAGTATACTCACGATGCGTCATCATACCGGCCTTTAAATTCAGGAACTTCATCTCCGTCCTTTCAACCTCGGCATCTGCACAAAACTTCTTCATCACCAACTCTTTCAGATCGTCCCATCTCAACGCCTTGATCTCATCCCTAGTCTTTCTCTGCTCCACACTTTCCCACCAATACATAGCTTCTTCCTCAAATGACTGAGTAGCATAACCCACAGCTTGGTCGGGACGGCATTCGCTAACAGGTAATAACAGTGGCCAGCTGTGACTAGCTGATTACGTTGCTTTCCGTGTCCTATACACTTCCCTTTATGAGTCTATTTGTGCTGGTTCTACTTAAGCAGTTAGTCAAATCAATAAATCAATTATCCCTATCCCTATCGTTCACGTATCTTTTCTTTCTCATTAACATATATCATTTAATCATACACTTTACCTTTACTCATCTTGCTTGAGCGACACATGGCATTCTTGAACTGGCATCTTCTTTCTTTTCTTACTTAAACCCCATTCTCTGTTCGAGTCCAAGCATGTAGGATGCTTAAATCTCTCGAACATTGCTCTGATACCAACTTGTAAGGCCCCGAACCCGGTGGCCCTACTTTAGCGTTGGATTTACTCATAAACACAGTTCTAAATATCAGAGTTAATTAAAACATTCGCGGAATATAAAAGCTTTCATAAAACATTTCGTAACAAAACACGTCTTGTCTTAAAACATCATTTTGTCTTTAAAAATTAACGAACATTAACTTAAACGTCTTGAGTCTTCCGATGCCAGCCTCTTATTCAGTGCCACGTGTCTCCTCAAGCGAGCTGCCTCATCCTACTCACCTGCGTGCATACTAAAAGTCAGCTACGCTGAGTGAGTTCTAGTTAATCGTACGCCATACAATACAACACATACATACATATCCGAAGATACATATCCATACTTCAATAGTTACCCTTCGGTTCTACATACATACTTGCTACCATACATACATACATATCTACAATAACTAACCTCAGTCTACCGAGAGTACGTTCATAGTCCGCCGTCTATACCTGTACTCACGATCGTGAACACGTAAAAGGTCCGCAGTCCTTACCTATGTTCACCATTCATGGTACGTACAAGGTCCGCGGTCCTTCGCTATGCCATCATACATCCACAACACGTACAAGGTCCACGGTCCTTCTCTATGTTGCAACCTAATTCATAGCACGTACGAGGTCCGCAGTCCTCCCCTATGCTAAAGCACGTATAAGGTCCACAGTCCTTTCCTGTGCTGACGCCTATCTATATTACGTATAAGGTCCGCAGTCCTTATCTACGTTACGTATAAGGTCCGCAGTCCTTATCTACGTTGGCGTCTATCTCCTATAACACGTATAAGGCCCACCGTCCCTATCTACGTTTACATCTGTCATCTACATCATGTATAAGGCTCGCAGTCCTTAACTACGCTATCACCTGCCAAGTCTATGTCCAACAGAAGTTAGAGGGATTTGCCATCCTAACTTACTATGTCGAACATAGAACTCACATACCATTCGTGTACCTGTATACACATACTTCACATATACAATAATTACATTATAGCATAAGAACACTCTAGGCGTTCTTTACATCCTTCATTTAACAACCATACCCCTTGTCGTTACGTGCAATATCCGAAGATCGTTCACGCCCCGACAAGTATTCATTTGTAATATTCATACATCTTCGATATATAATATTCGTACCTTTATTTTTAACCTGACAGTACGCATAAATATCCGAAGATCGTTCGTGTACCGACAAGCAATCATTCATATCCATCACATATATCACATATGGCATACACTTATCACTTAGGATAAATGTATTAACAACACATCGAGTATACACACAGCCCCGAAAACATAACAAGGAATGGGGCTAGAAACTCACCTGAACTCTGCTTCTTCCTCCGATAGTTGTTAATCCCTTCTTTAACTGAGCTCGGCTGACTGTATAAGTTACACGTATCAATACTCGCCTGATCTAATCTGGTGGCCTAGTATTAGCTTACTTTTACTTATCGTTTTAATCTATTCTCTAATCGAACATGACTTTAGGCGAAGTTAAACCATAGGCGAACTTAGCTTTAGGCGAAGTTAAACCTTAGGAGAACTTTGCTTTAGGCGAAGTTGTCATCCGGCAAACTTGGCTTTAGGCGAAGTTGTCATCAGGCGAACTTAGCTTGCGGGCGAAGTTCATCAGGCGAACTTGGCTTGCAGGCGAAGTTGTCATCAGGCAACTTGGCTTTAGGCGAAGTTGTCATCAGGCGAACTTAGCTTGCAGGCGAAGTTCATCAGGCGAACTTAGCTTGCAGGCGAAGTTGTCGTCTGCAGCTACTGTTCGTTCTTAAATCCCTTAATCACCTTCGTTTCTTAACCAAATAACTCGATTTAGGTACCCACGGGATCGTCTGACCAGCGCCTACAAACCCCAACCATCAAATCGACCTAACATCGATGTTTAAAGGGTGCGATTTAGGCATATAGGTTACGGGTTCTTTTTATCAATCGATTAACCCATCAGGTCATAACCATTTTCAGTAAGATTAGCTTTGTTGGATTCGTTTTTACCATACAAACTCAGATCTATCATTTCTCAAATCAAGCCGAACCTACACGAACGATTTCTAACTATAAACGTACCTTGAACGAGTCGAACTACGAACACGGTTAAGCCTTGATGTTGTTTTGGTCCGTCACAACGTTCCAGCACCAACAAGCTCGGGTTTTCGCCTTCGGATCTTGGTTCGGGTCGTGTGTGTTTTGGGTGTGTGTGGAATATGTGAGAATGAGGATTAAATGGTGATTAATGGTATTTATATTTAGGGATCATGGGCTTAAGCCCATGGACTCTCCTTCCTTCTTTCATAACCCAAGTCCATAACCCATATCCATTACCCAACACTAGCTCGACCCATACCAACTCCTACTCTATTTATTTATTTCCCGATAACCCGAGTAAACTTTCCCTCTATTATTAAGAAATACAATTAATATTATTTTGGAAATTTCGGGATGTTACATTACATTGATCTAATGCTCATTCTCGGTGGCTCTTGGACAGGGTGCAACCCATTTATGGGGTTGTCAAGAAGTTATTGCAGCCTTAGTGGCAGTTTGTGTGTGGCTGTTTTATTACATACATATGGATAAATAGAAATAAAAGTTGTATGGTTTGTTGTACATAGTCTTTTAATACCCCATGCAACACTGGTAGTAGCATGTTGCGCTAACATGGAGGATGTTTTTGATCTACTAATATCACAAGCATTGATCCTTACCAGGTTGAGTCTCTATGTCACATACTAGCAAATTTTTGTACGCATATCTAAGCGTTGGCCTACACCAGGTTAAGCCTATACGCTGATTTTTGATACATACGAATAGTGACAGTTATGTGTAATACAAATGTGTTCTTTGGCATAGTTGTGTGTATATGATTACGATTATCTTGGTAATGGGCTTTCTATGTTGGAAGTGGTACTAATTATTATATAAACGATTATTGTTATAAAATGGCCTCAAATAAAGCAAACACTATATCTGAGGCGGAAGTGGCCTAAATGATTGCCCGATAATATCAAGCGGTATACTTTCTAGCACAACTGCTAACCAACCGTCGAGCACCAATACGACCACTAATACTACTCTTACGCCGAATACTAATATAGCAACGAATACTACTTCCCCGTTGAATACTAAGAATGTCACGAATATAACTCCACCACTGAATCCCAATACTTCTTGTAACGCGAATCCCCTGTGTCGGGAATGTTTGCATGAACAGTTTATGTCTAGTGGACCTATAAATTTCAATAGTACTGAGTAACCAAACGGATTGATAAAATATTAGTATGAACAACTTCCCACCAGACTGTATAGATAAGTATACTACTCGCATGTTGGTTAATCATGTCTTAATGTGGTGGAATATGATCGTACAAACTCAGGGACGAGAAGCGATTAACAGTATGACATAAGCTGAACTTAAAACCCTCTTATTAGAACATTTCTGCCCGAGAAATGAAATCTAGAAGTTAGAACAAAAAATCTGGAATTTGGAAATGATAGGCGCCGATCATTTAAGTTACACAAACCGTTTCAACGAATTGCCTCGTCTAGTATCGTGGTCAGTTATCTCGGAATCTAAGCGCATTGAACATTATATTTGTGGATTGACCCCAACGGTAAGGAGTATAGTTAATTTTGTATCCCACTAATTCCCTTTCATACACTTCTTTCAGATGAGTTTTTCCAAGATTATCAAACACTCCCCTTGGCATCCCCTTTTTCAACATAGTTTCTCTCCAAATATTTATCTTTTCTTCATATTCCCAAGGCTCTTCATCTGCACCTTATTCAACGACATTCAATTTTGGTACTGGCTTAGTTTGTGGAGCAGAGGAGGAAGTTGTTTTCAGTTCATCAATTTTCTCTTGAGATTTTAACTCCTCCTTATATTTCCTCAATTCCAAATCATATAGTTTCTTCATTTGAGTTCTTAATAATTTATTAAAGTCTTCATAAGCACCCCTAGCTGTCATTAGACTCTCAAGACGTTCTTCTTGTTTATCATCAAGAACATTCTTTTATTTTTTAGCCCTTGCCCTAGCTTTATTACCCAACTTCTTCCTTTCTCTCTCCTCTTTCTCTGTTTCCGCCTTGTCCTTTTCATCTCTTTCTTTCTTAAGTTTCGCAGTTATTTTCTCTTCAGCATGTATTTTCTATGATAACAAGTTGAATTTGTCTTATACTTCTTTTATGTTCTTTCTTTCAACTTGATTGAAATCAAATCCATTTTCAACAATGTAACTAGCCTTACCACCAAATCTTCTCAAAACTTTACTCTTCCTCTCCAAATCATTCTTTTCCTTTAACTCTTCTTTTTCTCTTGCTTCTTTTATTTCTTTGTCTTTTACAGCAGTGCTGAGTTTTAAGATGTCTTCATATGTCATTTTATTTAGATGGCTTTGACTATAATTGCATCCTATGAGGTAACCATGTGTATTTTCAATACTCTCTTCCTTTCATCTCTCCTTTTTTTTCTTTCTGCTTCTCTCTTTTTACTCAGAAAAATGTGTTAAGGTTGGGTTTAAACGGGTCAACTTACATAACTTTATATTAAATGGGTTGGGTTGTGGTTAAATGGGTCATGTTTGCTTGATTTGTGGTTAAATGGTTTCGAATAGTAAATATGTCAACCCATATAACCCGTATATTAAATGCGTTGTGTGTGGTTCGGTTTAGGGGGTAGTGATTAAACGGGTCAACGCACTAGCCCGTATATTAAATGAGTTGTGTTTGGTTTGGGTTGGTTTATGTTTAAACGGGTCAATTAGCAATCTGAAATAACCCGTATATTAAACGAGTTGTGTTTGGTTTGGTTGGGTTGGGTTGTGGTTAAGTTGTGTCACACCCCGACCAAAGGCGGCGGAACATGCCGAGGTGTAACCGATTGCCCAAATACACAAGACACTATTTAAAGTGACATTATTTAATCAACTCATTTCATTTCATAAAATCATAAAGAGTCACATAACATGTTCATACAATGAATCGAATTCAAACATAGCAATTAATATATGTTTCGTTTTACTAATATCCTAATAGTCTTGATAACGTTTTCTCCAAGTCCTCAAGTCAACTATAGTCAAACTTGTAACATTGCATAAAATAAAGTTTGTCAACACAAAGGTTGGTGAGAAATTCATAAGTTTGAGCATATAAGCATATAGTAAGAAAAGCCATAAAATTAGTATACAAAACAATAAATAAAAGCTATAAACTTGGATAAACATAGTTATCACTAAAAAAGTTAGCGACACCTAGCTATAAGGTGATGCCAGATAGTCTAGGATTTTATAGCTATCCTTAATTGCATTACGTTAACGACACCTTTCCATAAGGGGTTGCCAAATGGTATATGATTTATATTTCCACCATCCAAAATCGATAAACACATAAGCATGTAAGCATAGAACACCAAATCGAGCATTTAATTAAGTAACATATACAATAAAGTTTGTGGTTTAAGACTCAAGTATAAAACATGTAGTTTGAGTAAGTATGCAATATCACCCCCAAAACGAAAGATTGAAAACGGGGTATGAAAGTACTCACATTCAAGTATAACACTTGGTTGGTAAAGAGTGCCAAAACGGAAGTTCGAAGTTTAACGAGCAAGGCCTAAATAAAAGTAAAAGCCTTGTATTAGAAAGATTGTTTTTGAAATACTTTAAAATAAAAGACAAGAAATATAAAGAATTAAAGTTAAAGGTTTAAAATGTAACTATTTAAGAATTTATAATAATAACCCTTTAAAATGTAAGTTTGCTCAAAACCGGGTTACAGTATCTAACCTTAGTATTTACTTAATCTATGTTAAGTAATAAGGTGGGTAAAAATGCAAGAATGCAATTCCCTTTGGAATAAAGATACTAAAACGAGTTTTAACGAGTGTTTCGGGTTGTCGGTTCGGGTCTTGACGAATGGTCAGCCCAAAGTCAACTTTCCAAAATATTAAATGTTATGAGATAACTCATTAAAATATATTAAGACTTAACCAAGTATGTAGTTCTATTGTTTTAGAACTAACAACGTACGTTAAGCGAGTGTTCGGTTTTGTCGGTCCAAACTTTGTTATGAAATCAAGTTGGATTCAACATTTCCAAGTACTTAAGATAATAATTAAAATTAGCTTGTAAACTATTTTTAAAGAAATATATAATTCTTGATGGCTAAAACACAGTTGTGTATCATAAGCGAGTAAAAGTCGGTATAGTTCGGTTTGGTTCGGTTACCATCTCACAAATAGTTCATAGATGGTTCCCACATGCCCAAATATCATAGAATTTGTATATTAGTTTATAAATGAAGAAACTTAAGTTTTACAACCGAAAAGTTAACAATAAAGTCTTTAAACAAATGTTTTAACAAAACTGGTAAGCAAAAGTTCGGTTTCCGGACTAGAGCTATTTATGGTCGAACTGAAGCATAGAATCTTAGAACCCATAACCATGGAACTTGTAAATAATATAAAAAAACTAAAATGAGCATATGTTAGACTCGGTTAGTGTGTGCAAACAAGTTATATAAGTGTGTGTGTATATCAAGAACACGAAGTCCTCCATGAAGCCTTGCCTTACGAGGTCGAAACTTAACCGATCAGAACCGGAGAAGCAACTAACAAAGGAAACAACGGGTTTGTATTATATATATGTTGTACCACCATATTCAAGTGTTAGTAATGTTAGATAAACAAGTTAGAATGAAAGACTATGGTTAGTTTGAGTTGAGAAGTCAAATTTCCAAGAACATGAAGAACAACCTGAAAACTCTTGAGAATTTGAGTGTAAAGATGAAGTGGGAGCAAGGATGAATGAAGGAAAGGGTCTTGATAATGGGGGATAAGGTTGAGAGGATAAGGAAGAGATGTAGAGGGTAGAAAATTCGAATTGGTAAAGTGATATAAACCACACAAAACAACAAAGAATTATAAATAATGTGCAGACTTGAGGCCGCCAACCGCGAACCCATGCCCCTTGGTGGCCGCGCGGTGCGGCGCCCTCCAGGGGTGGGGTTGGTCAGCTCGTCTTCCGGGGTTCGTTTCGTGCCCTCGAAGTTCGTTTTCAATGTAATTTGATCGTTTTAAAGCCGTTTTCGAATCCGTAAAAGGGGTTTTTCAAATTGAAGCAATGAGAATTATTTAGTAACATAAAAATCCAATATTTTATATATCATAAGCTTTGGTTTACAAAACGGGCCAGTTTAAATAAAAGGTTACAAAACGAATATAAACGAGACCCGAAATTGACGAATGTCACAAGTTGGTTGGCATACCATCCTTTTAAGATGTTCATATTCTTTTACTCAACTCGACTCGTTTTGTCCCGATTTTAAATTTATTTTTTCATAAGGGTGATCTAGATTTTTGATCAAAGTGTAGGGATAGACAAAAAGGCCTCTAATACAAATAAACGAATCGACCCTCAGAACAGAAATGGCAGTAGAAACCGCAACAACATTGGCATCTGCATCATTCATGTTTAAATCAACCGATTCAAAATATTCAAACACACTTTTAAAACCCGCGAAAAAATTATTTACATTCTCGGATCAATATAAAGACACAGTAACATTATGTTGACACAAGATTTACCGTGAACATTAACAAAATTTATCTATTTTTATGGCGGAGCTTATAACCATGACTATCATCATTATGTCAGAGTACAATGCTAAAGTAATTTCTATCTGTGTTCACTTATTGCGACTGCATATATGGTATTGTTCTTACTATAATCGTTGTTCATTTTATTTTTTATTTTTTGTTTCACAATTTACTAATCTTGTATTTTTTCATCTCATCAGGGTTGGTGTTACTAGAAGAAAGTCCTACGGCAGGTAAATACGCAGGTTAATTCTTTGTTTCATTTTAAGATATATAATTTGTTTATTTTACATTAATAACAATTATAATCATAACAATATATTTTTAGTTTGATTCAATTAAGGGATGGCTTGAAAAGTGATAGAAAACATAATGACTAATCACATTCTTATGCACAAAGTTCAAGTCCCAATAGTACCAATGCAAAATATAAAACCAATGGTAACTATGAGTGTATAATTGCGGGATCATGAGGAATCTGCAAAACACTTATTTGTTTAATGTGGTTGCAAATTCATTAGTAAATGGTGCAAGTGGTGTATATAAAATTATACATCTTTTAAGCATCAAAAAATCTCTAAAACCTGTAATTTCTATCAAATAACATAGCACAGAAGGCTACTTATCATAATAAAATGCAATTTCAGGTAAATCCAAGCCTCACACAAAAAAACAAGCGAAAAGATAGAGAAAAACGGGAGAAAACACAAGAAAGACAAGAAACACACCCCCATGCCTCAAGAAACACGCCCTCATGCTTCTGAACACAAGAAAACACAAAAATCTTCAAGAAAATAATAAAACCGAAAACAAAAGCACGGGGCTATGCCTCCTTGAGCACGGGACCATGGTCACCTCCAGATAAAGACAAAATGAATTTAAGCATATGTCAATACAAGCACGAGGGCGTGCCATAGAAGCACACCCCCGTGGTGAGTCATCATGTACGATCAAACAACATACAACTGGGACACGTGGACACGGGGTCGTGCTTTATCAAGCACGGGGCCGTGCTTCTCCTTCCAGACAGCCTATAAATAGAGGCTCTTGTTGCATTTGAGAGGTGTGCTTGAAGAAGAGTTCTATACAGTTTTCTCTTATAAAAAACACCCACATTACACTCATATTGAAGGTCTTGTGAGAAATTGTAAGTCTTGGAGGTTACTAGCATTATCCATCATCATCAACATCACCATAATCCACCATCAATAAGAAGGGAGACTCATTCACAATTGGTTAGATTGTTCTAGTTTAATCATGTGTTTGTTATCATCATCTCTTTTTATGTTCACAACATTGCTCATTATGAGCTAAATTCCATTTACCATCTATAATCTATGAAGAAGCTTTGTTTTGTCACTTTACCATCCATTTACCATCCAATGATGAAGAATGTTTTATCACCTTAATTCCATACATCAAGGTTGATGATTTATAATCATTCATGATAATTCATGTTCTTGGAAACTAGAAATGGTAAAATGAATACTTTGATACTTTATTCAAGATAAAACATGGATCCTTATGTTGTACTTAGAAATGATGAGATATAAGCTATGATATATTTCTCTAGTTTTGATAATTCTAAAATAACATTGTTAACACGATTACTTATGTTATCATGCTAGCTAAAGAAATCAATGTCAATGAAATGTGTAATTATAATCTAATTAAATCAACCAATGGGAGGTTGTGTGAGTTAACTACAACCACTCGAAGTTGTTAGGGTTGGTATTTGAGAAATCAAAGTCGATCCTAATCGTTCTACTATACCAAACTGCTTATCTATTTAAATTGACATTCTCGTGGTAACATGACATTAGGAAAGGATGGACTTTTAAAATGCGCATGTTACTTTCTTTTATGTCATGGAATATGTTCACATAGGAATGAGGGACTATTCTATCATATATTACTAGGACAAGTTTATCACATGTTTATTTAATAATCATCAAGGAATCATGGAGTGAATTCTTGATATAATTGAATTACTCATTTAGAACTTCTCTTCTTATCACCTATATATTATACATATTTCTATTTTATAAAAAGTTAAAAATCAACCTCAAAATGATTAAACCTTCCAATTAAACCGAAACAAAGTTTCATTATTAGAAACATTTGTGTCCATGTATTGATACTTGGTTCTTACCAATACTATTACACATTTTGTGTGTGTTTAGTTGTAGTAAAAATCACTTTTATAAGATTAAAACACGATTTGTGCAAAAACTAAAACCTCAATCATTTATCATTTTACTAGCACGCGCACACCCATCAGCAAGCTTCCGAAAATTTTTGCGTTTGGTGTTAGAGATCTTCTTGAGATGCATAAGTTCTATTTCGGTTTCAAGAAGAAAGAAAACTTGGTTCACTTGGTAATTTTATCTTATTTTTGTGTTTGTAATAATCTACAATATTGTATATATATATATATAGTGTGTGTGTTATTCTTACCACAAAATCATATTCCAAGACAAATATTATTCGAATGGAAATGAACTTGACCTTTTGCAAGTCAAAGACAGTGATATCCATTCAATCTTTTTGTTGTCTATGATAGCATAATAAAAGAAAATGGTTTAACTTCAATATATGAACAAGGTATTAAATTAAAATATGAGTTAAGAGATTCGTTCTACATACCCATTTGGACATGAGAAATTTTAAACATGTAGTTTAGTTTTACAATTATTATGTTTGACTTTGGTGACTATATTGTACAACGAATCTGAAACTTTGGTGACTACTCATTTGGGGATGCTGTATCTTTTAAGGAATACTTAGATCAATTTATAGTCAAAGAATGGCTTAAAGGAGTTAATAAGTACAAATGTGAGGGGTAATCTTATTTCTTTACCTCTAGACTGAGTTCAAGTTAAATATGATTACTATTGATGTACACAGTAAATATGTAACACTTTATTCTATTAGATGGCTTAGAAATTGTTTCATATGATAAGGTTATTATAAATTGTTCTGATCACTACTGATAATGTTATTATAATGTTTTCCATATCGCAAGTTAATTTTTCTATAGAAATTGTCAATACCATAATGAACCGAACCCCTGGTAAGAGAATCTCGATGCCCCCTACTACAACGCGCAGGCTCTCCTACTATTTTAAAGTAAATAACTTTTCCCAACACAAAATAATAATATTTCGCATTATGATATATTTAAATTTCCATATTTTACAATTTGATGAAGTTATGAAGAAACAAGATTTTGCAAAGAATCAAGTGAATCAATGCACATATCTCAAATGAGTGGGAGCAACTTTACTATACTTGTCATTTACATATATGATATTCTATTGGAAAGTAATGAGTTTAGACATGTTACATGAGTCGAAGCGATTAATTTCGCTAACTTTGACATGAAGGATCTCGAAGATGCTTCTAACATCATTGGCATTTAAATTCACATGCATTGATCGTGTCCTTATTTGTTACAACATGGAATGTTGCAACCCAAATGCAACTCCAGGAGTTAAATGAAACGTTTCGCTTCATTCCAACATCAAAAAACAGAGGTTGAAAATGAGCAAATGAGAATGATATCTTATACATTAGTAGTCGAGACCCTTACGTATGCTCAAGTCTGTACTCATCCAGATATTGCTTATATTTCTGAAATGTTGGTTAATTATTAAACTAATCTTGGCCATGAACACCGGAAAGTATCAAATAAAGTACTATGATATCTTCAAAGTACTAAAGACTATAAACTGACATATGGAAGAAGTAATATTTTAAAAGTGATTGGTTATTCTGATTCCGACTTTGGTAAATACAAAGATGACAAGAAGTCCACTTAGGGTTATATCTTCATGTGAGAAGGTAGACTCATCTAATGGATGAGTCAAAAACAAAACTTAACAATAACTTCCACTATGATGGCAGAATATATTGCTCTTTACAAGGAAAAATGTCATGGAATGTTGCTTAAAAATTTGATCACTTGAACCAAAATAGGAAATTCCATTTCTAGACTATTAAAGATTTATTGTGATAATTTAACACATGTTAGTTTCCTGATCAGTAACAGTTTAACTGGAGCTGTTTTATATCTTGATATAAGTATTTGTTCATATGTGAGCGAGTTGAGAAAAATAATCTTTATATTGAGTGTATTAGTACTAATGATATTCTTGCGGGAGATCTTTAGTCATCGGATTCGCATATTGTATTTACTGTTTCAAATATTGAATTTACTGAGGACCTTATATAATTGCATATTGTACTTGTGTTTCATTTAATAATTTTTTTTAAATTGTGATTTTGTATGTCTCTTAATATGTTACACATGCATAATGACATATAGACAAATTATTATACAAATAAATCATTTCAAGGGCTTAATTGTAAATTTTAATCATAACTACTTAGGTTTAAACAAGGACCGTGGTATGATTAATAGGGGTCTTGATTTGATGTTCAATTCAATGATTGTATATCTCTACTCTAGTATGAGTTTAATGCTAAAATGAGTGTTAAAATCTACAGACTAATATAATACTCATAATAAATTATTACTTAGCCAAGTAAGAGAACGTAAGAATATATATGTGTGTGTGTGCGCGCGCGCGTGTGTGAGGGTTCATTTTAGAACTTTAAAAAAGAGAGAAACAAGAGAACCAATTAATTTTGTAAATAGTATCCTTTTTTAGCTGTTTTTTTAATACTTTTTTTATGAAAACATCTTCTACATGTTTTAATATACAAAGCTTTAAAAAGATATGTAAAAATATGTTATTTACATGTAAAAATGAACTTTTTATTATTTTTTTACATGTAAAAGACATGGTTTCTTAGTTTAACATTTTTTATGGTTCCCTTTTAAATTGGCACTATATATATATATATATATGGGATAGATCTTGCGAGAAGTGATATTACAGCGAGAAGTGAAGGTATATGTCACACCCCAACCTACGGCGGAAATGCCGGGGCGTGAACTAATTGTCACAGCTCACAAGGTTACTATCATGAAACAACATAAGTTTAAATATCTATTTAATAATTTCAAGTAACATCATTATTCGTTACAATATCCCAAAACAAAGAAATCAAAATCATAACATTAATTGTCTCATTAAATTTCCATTATAGTAGAAGTCCTTAATTAATATTCCAACTCCACTTACTTCACAACACAAGATTACCTGTATATGCGTTGAAAATAATATAGTTTGTCAACACAAGGTTGAGTGAGTAAAACACTAGATTTTCAGGATTATATAATAATAAATAAAAGAGCAAACTGTGTCAAGTGATGTAAGCAATTTAACCAGGCATATAAACAATCAATCAACCATAAAGAAAGGGCTAAACCGCTGCCATGCGAATTGGCATTGGTTACCAAAAATGAGGTGTCGGTGAAACCATTGTCAATGCGTCGGACGTGGGCCACTACGACGGTCGTATGATCATACTAGACTGAGATTATGTTGGACCTCTCCGAATGCGATTCACATAAAGCATATAAGCACATAACACGTAAGGTATAAATTGTTAAACACAAGTGACAACAGTTGCAAGTTGAGTACTATATAGTAAGAAAATAAATAGACGCATACGTCCCCAAAACGGTTAAAAATGAGTTAAAAGGGGAAGTGAGATACTCACCTGATCGGATGAACGAAATACAAATGAAGATGATGAGTGAGATAAACCCTTCGGGATATACCGTCAATGATTCCTAGTTAAATATAATATTAACTAATTATAAAAGACATGACACAATTTAAGAAATTAAAATTTCAATATGATTTGAGTTATGTTTGGGATTAAGATGTTTATTAATTGATCGATTAAATTCTACGGTCATTGTTATTAATAGTCTTATTAATTATAAATTCCCCGATAATTACCCAGGATATAATATTAAATACTTAAATAATTTAGATAATTAAGATATAAGATGTGGTTGTAATAGTAAAATATAAACAAATAAATAATTAATTAAATATACAAACTAAATAAAATAATTTTAATTGAAACATACCGTTAATTATTTAAATAAATAAGTTACTAATATATAAATGAGTAGATAATTATAATAATGTGTAGATACTTAAATATAATTAATACTAAGATATAAATAAATATTTTGTCTAAATCTTTTAACGAAAATATATTTGATACGCTTCTTATTAATATATATATATATATATATAAACAAGTTTATAAAGACGTTCATTGATGACGAAATGTGAATCAAAGCGTTAGGTTTTAAATAAAAGAATAAGGTTTATTATTATTGTTAAAATATATTTATAATGCATACATACATATATATGTATATGTAAACGAGAGCTTTTAACGAGATTCCGACAAAGGCCATAAATTAATTATGTCGGTTTTTTATAAGATAAAGTTTATTTAATATTTAGTATTAATCTTATAAACCTTAAGAATCCATTATAACAATTAAAAGAAAAATAAACACAAAATAAAACAAAACTGCCATGGCCGGGACTCGAACCCCCATCCATGGCTGGCTCAAGAAGAAACACAGGCAGGTCTAGCCAACTGGTCTAGGTTGAATATTTGGTTAAGGATCAGAAATAATATTATATAAACAGTTAAGCCCTGCACCCATAACCCTAAGAACCCTAATTCCCAAAATTGATCAATTCGTTAATGTTTATTAAATTAAGTATAGGGCTTCTGATATACGACTAATAATGATTGAGTTGCATGCGTTGAGTACCTGCAATACCGATGAATTAACGATGAACGGCTGATTGGTGCCACCGGCCACGAACGCGAACGAGATAGATACAACAGGCCGATTTGTATATAATTGAAGTTAGGGTTAATGATCGTTGGCTTCTGTAGGTGATGTGAACGAGTTTAATTGCATTATAACAGGCCCTAAGTGACGTATTCATAATCCATATAAGACAGTTTTGTTATATTAGTTATAACGTATCAAAGAGATCGTCTTTCTCAAATTAAGTTGTCGGCGATGTTGATTATGCAATGTTTAACGAAATGGTGATTCAATTACCAAGTTTAAGCCTATAATTGAGGTCCAAGCTACAATCTGGGTCAACGATTTGCGAGTTCGGGTTAAAGGGTATCCGGGTTGGATTCAAAAGTTAAAGGATATAATAATAGATTCAGATTATTGCTAAATGGCCCTTGAAGTTTTTAGATGGAATCATTAGGGGTTAAAAGTTTAATTTAGGGTTAAAATTGTCATATATTGAAGGTTTTTAATATATAATATGTATATAATTAAGAACAATATTATAGCCATAAATTAATTCGATAAACGCGACAAAAATTTCCGAACATCGTAATGGGTCGGGTAACGGATATATAATATATAATATATAAAAAAAATCGAGTTGTTACAGTCTACCCTACTTTAGGAATTCGTCCCGAAATTAAAGAATACTATAATAACACCATTAAAGTTTGAGGAAAAGAAAATATTAAAATAAAATTTAATTTTTTTTATCATAACACCGAACTTTGAATAGTTAAAATAACGCTCCAAATGCAAATACGATAAGGGCACTTATATATATGATGTACCAGCGGCGTATCCACCATGTACTTATCATTTCTACATTTGTACTATTATCACAACTACTCTCAATTCTATATTATGACACACAACCTTACGCTTCATGATTTCCATGCGAGGACTTCGATAATTATGCTCTGGACCATAACTATTTTCATCGTCTGATGGTCCACATGATTCGTCCCATCGTGTGGATTTTCAAAACGTTTGATTAAAACATGAATTTGAGTAAAACTTTTAAGGAGTTTTAATTTAGAACATTAGGAAGTCACCAAAGTATAAAAAAATTCATAGTTGCAGTGAATTTTAATAAAGCAAAGAAATTTTAAGACGACTTTTAAACGTAAAGATATAAGTATTTAAAGTTGAAGAAATGGTAGCTTAGAAATAGTTAAGGTTAATGAAGGAAATGAAATATGATAGAAGTATGCTTCAATAAAAAACCTATTTAATCAAAAGAAACTTTATTTAGAAGATAAATAGTTCAAATTGGAAATAATCCAATGCCATAAAGAGGTGATACAATACGTAATTAAGAAAAAGACAAAAATACGGTAATATAGGTAAAGGGAACGAAAAAGGGTCTTCATGATCGTTGGGTAGCTTAATTGGCGTGACCTGAGGAACCATGAGGAGTTGCAGTAGTAGGATCAGTCAAGGTAGATTGGTTCGGCATTGCTTGGAAAAATTGGAGCTTGAACGGTTTGCAAGAGAGTTTTTTGGTGAAAATATGTCGGATAAACTTGAGCTTGTGGTTGCGGGGTTTAGTAGTGTTGGGTTAGGTAAGGTTGACCTTGATTAATGGGAGGAGCTGGAGAGACATGAGGTTAATGGGTTTAAGCCTTGTAAACATGAGTCAAGTAGTAGGGTATAGTCGTAGATTGGGCTTGATGAGCTTGGGTAAGTTGAGGGCACATATTACGAATGTGATCTGGGTTTCCACAAAGGTAGCAAGCACGAGTATTAGGAACACCAGGTTGAGCATGAGGGGTAGGTTGTTGCGGAACAGCTTGTGAAGTAGGCGGGACACGACATGTGTTAGCAAGATGACCATAACGGTTACATTGGATGCAGCGACGACAAAAGGATCTAACCGAGTGATGATAGTTACAAATGGAGCATGACAGAAAATGAACGAGGTAAGGTTTCTCGTGTTTCTTGTTGTGAGGATGAGTGGAGGTGGATGGTTTGTAGTCACTAGCAGAGGAATTTGTGGGAAAAGTTGAATCGTTGAGTTGATTTAATAAAATATTAAAGTTTCTAAAACTTCTTTTGATATAAATTTTGGAAGTTGGAAAAGGAAATGATTCCTTAGGGTTGGGAGGGAAACTAATTGGGATGAATGAGGTCATGAGATAAACTAGGAGTACAGTAGTATAGGTAGTTGTGTTTTGAGAAGGTAGGTTTTATTGTATAAGCATAATCAATAACTTATTAGAATTAAACTGTTTAAATCCAAAAATCGAGTGAAGATTTGTTATAATTTATAATGTATGATTGAGAAAGATAGAATATGTTTAGATCGAAAAATGACAAAAACATTTTCTTTGATAAGCATAGTTATGGATAACTCGATTAATTAGTTCTATAAAAATTTGAATGATTAAAGCTAATTGAACTGAAATATTTTGATTAGGTCGGAAAGTAGGGTTAATAGAATAAGTTTGGAATTTTTGAGTTTGATCAACATGATTGACTCGAGAACACACATGGTATGGGTGATTAAGATTTCCACCATTGAAGCAAGTATGGATGGTGAGCGCGTAGGGTTAAGCAAATGACAAGCATGGATTTTAGGGTTTGACAGCTTAGGCCGTTGTGGAACGTCTTGTGGTACGAGGCTGGTGATTACATTGGGTATAAAGCGATATAAGGATCGAATTGAATAGTGATAGGGTCAAGCGAAACATAACGAGTGAATTTTGACGTAAAGTTTCTTGTTCGAGACACTATGATTTTGTTGAGATTGATTGTAAAATTGGATTAACAGCATGTTGTTCTTGTTTAGACTTGCTTTTGTTATTGTTGTTGTTATGAGAATGAGTAGGGGTAAATGAGTTAAAATTACCAATAATTAGTTTAATGAACAGGATTGCATTTATGTTTTGGAAATTGGGTTGATGTTTTAGAGATCACAGAAGCTATCTCATTACCAATCATATGGCATGAGGCGGTTATAGGAAATAAATGATTGATGTCGTTTGATGTTGGGAAAACATTATATGATTAATAAAGATGTGATTTATTGAGAATATTGAATAGTTTTAAGATATTGTGTAAAATGAAACTTAAGTATGTTATGTTGTTGTTTATTCATAACTTAAGAAGAAGTTAGAATCTAGATTGAAAAACGAGTTACTTTGATGAGTGAATGAGCCTTATCAAGATTTGATATGTTTTAACAAATTAAAAATTGAGGCGGAATACTTGAAATATGTTTAATGGTTTATGTATATGATATCATGAGTATTAGAGTGTGCTATATCATATAAATTACTTGAGGTATTGATATTATATTAACGTGATAGGATAAATAGTTGAAAACCATTTCAATAATAGAGTGTAAATTGTTTTGGTTGGCTCATGATAACCGAGCCTTGATGAATGAAGAGTTTGTATTCGATCAGGAGAATAAAAATGTTTTGAGCATATGAATAGATCGAATCAATAGATTACAAAAGTGATTTAATAAGTAAATAAACGAGTAACTGAATAATAGAATAATTAAATAATTTAATCAAATCATAAATCGTTTCGTATAAAATCAAATAAACAAACCAATAAACGAATAACGAATGTTCTTCGAAGTGTTGGGTTTCCCATGAGCTTTCCATGGCATTTTGTTTCCCCAAGTTATTAGCATACCAAAACCAAAACAAATGCGTGAGTTGGCCTTCCATGAGCATTACATGGCAATTTGAATGGCCCAACTTAATTAACGAAATCAACGAATCATTTGAATTTGTCGGCCCATGGGCGTTACATGGCGATTTGACCAACCAAAAATAAATAACGAATAAACAAACTCAAACTTAAGTAGCTGAAACATCTCGTGTACCATCACGAATGATAGTGTTCCAACAAAATATCGCAGATATAACAAATTTTGCAAATGTACAGTTGGCGTGTCCATGGCGTCCCATGGGTTTTACACCCGACTTTTCATTTTAAAAACAATAAAACACAATAAATGGTGTAACCGTTTAGCCGATTACGTTAAACGCTTAAAGTGTCGGTCGCATGACAAATCTACTATGGCGGGGAATCTTGTCATACTCCCTAGTTTTAAGTGAAAAAAAGCAAAAATAAAGCTAGGAAATTCTCAAGAAAATTTCTGACAATAAAAGGCAATCTAATAAAACACAATAGAAATATTTAAGTTTGAAGCATAGCCTTGAAGTTATAAAAATATTTTGAAGTTTGAGACATAGTCACGGAGCAATAGAATATTTTGAGAGTGAAGCATAGCTTCGGAGTTGTGTGTGTGTGCATAACAATATAAATAAACAATTAATTAAACAGTTAAATAAGTGCTTAATCTAGCAAGTAATTACGTAAGCTATAAACAATCAAATAGGGTTAAAAGTTTAATTTAGGGTTAAAATTGTCATATATTGAAAGTTTTTAATATATAATATGTATATAATTAAGAACAATATTATAGCCATAAATTAATTCGATAAACGCGACAAAAATTTCCGAACATCGTAATGGGTCGGGTAACGGATATATAATATATAATATATAAAAAAATCGAGTTGTTACAGTATAACTCCATTAATCTCTAATTTCACTCCCTTTCATATGATGTTATATATATATATATATAGGTTGGTTGTATTTATGTCTTAATTACACATTTAAACCTACCTACAAACATTTAAATATACCGAGCCACATTCAAACCTATGTACCTACACACATACAAACATACATACACATATACAAACATACGTACACATATAAAAACATACGTACCTACGCACATACATATGCACCTACACAACGCACCTACACATAAGAAAGGGAGTGAAATTATGGATAAAAGGAGTTACACCTTCACTTCTCGCACTTCTTGCTGTAAAAAAAACTTCTGAAATGATCAAATACTTATATATATATATATATATATATATATATATATATATATATATATATATATATATATATATATATAAGGAGAGAGAGAGAGAGACATACCCATCGTTATCATTTATATTATCATTAATATACCTTATTATATATTAGTTTGGTAATTATTGATAAACCACATTGCCCTTACTAGCTAAAAAAGGGTTTCCCCTGGGGTATATATAAAGAGAGAATAATTAACATCGTAATCTTACCTAATCACAATCATAAAAACGATTTTCGTGAACCTATCTTCTCTTATTCACGGCTTTACCATAAATCATAAATCTCTTCCTTAACTATATATCCTAAAAAGGAACACGACAAATGTGTCAATCATGTCGTCCGGATCATACTCCTCTGCTATTGCTACCCTCTATGCTGGAATAGATACGCATATTATTGTAGGTTTATCATATTAAGATGTTTCCCATTACTAATAATTAATCAACAAATGTTTCTATAGTTGGTGGTGTGGTCATGAAGGAGAAAAAATCATCTTCCTCGGCAGTGGTAATAACTTCTTTGATGAAGGCAGTGACTTCATTGGTGGTGGTGAGGGTGGTAACTAGAGAGGTTGGTGGTGGTGACTAGTGAGGATGTTGGTAGTGGTGTCGATGGTGATACGGCTAGTGGTGGTCTTGGAGGAAAAAAGTGAATTAGGTAACTAAAAAGAGAATGTAAATGAGAAAATAGGAAACCAGAATAAATAGTTCTAAAAAGAGCATATGTATTTGATAGAGATGATGTATGAAGAGTTTATAATAATAATAAATGTGAAACTATTTATTCAATTATAGAAAGTTTAATAAACTAGCAAAAAGAGTTTGATAAAAAATGCATAATGACTTTTGTGATGTGGCATTGTGTAAAAAGAAAAGTAGAGATAGAAGACAGACATTAGAAGAGGGAATGTGAGTGTAAAAGATCAAAATAGCTACTAATTAATATCATAGAAAAGGGTAATAAAATAACAAAAGAATAATATTGAGATTGAGATATGAAATGAAATTGGATAAAATTAATAACAAACGAATAACATGAGATTTAGATAAAGAATAAGCTGTAGTAGGTTTTAAAAAAAATAAGTTAAATTTAGTATATCATGTTCTTTTAGTTAAATCGTAGGTATGGGGATGAAAATCTAGCAACATACCCTCAAATCTGAATGCTTTTAATTATTCGAATTTTTAACAGCATTCAGAACTAAATTCAATGCCAGGGTGAGTATATTTAAAACAACATATCAACCGTTCATACGGATTTTGACGCAACAGACCTGACTCACCCAAAAACTCTATCGAGGGGTAAACTCTCCACTTTGACCTTTAAATTGCAAGCCTTAATCGTTACCCCATGTCAATAAATCAGAAGATTAATGGCTCTTAGCTATATGACTTTAGTAGAGGAAAGTCGATTTTTTATATGTATTCTTTGACCACGCACAAATTTATGACAATCACGTTTTCTCAAAGAACTAATTATCTATATAGAGTAAAGTAGAAAGTTGGTGCCACCGACTTGCATTTGATAAAGTTTTATTTTTAGTATATAATAGACGTCTTCCAAATCAAGCGTAAATAAGGTTATGACATGGTGATTATTATAGGTTTGTTTCTAGGTCATCTGTTGTCAACCCAGATTCCACTCATGGTAACTTTTGTCAATTTCATAATAATAATAATAATAATAATAATAATATATTATTAAAACAATTGAAAGTTTTAGTGTTGGACCACTTAGCTACACCTTATTGGAGTAAGGCTTTGTTTTTGTTTATGATTTTTGTTTTAGTTATGGTTCATAATGAACGGTATAAAAATTGATGAATACCATTTTTTTAGTTCCGGGATCACAACAAATATTACACAAACAGACCGAATTCGTACAAACTCAACGCGTTTTGTCTTAGTTCTAGCATCGAAACGAATAGAACCGAGCGAATGCTGTTTTTTTAGCTCCGGTACCGTAACAAGCATGACTGAAACCTACTGATTTAACGTATATTCAATACCATGGATCAACAACAGTCGGGTTTTACCAACGCTCGAGTTTTACCGACCGACGCTACCCCATTGATCCACCTCAATTTTTAAAATTTTGTTTTTCTTGTTTTATTTTAATTTCAGTACAATAACGTACGTAACCGGCCGGACTTGTGTCGACTTACCGCCTTAATATTTGGGACTGGCAACACCTGAGATTTACCATCGTCCTAGTTTACCTATCTACCTCGGCGCAACACGCCGTGTAAAACCCTTGTTTAGATTCAGGGACACATATACACTTTTACAGAAGTGTTAAATAACTTAATAATATTACTTAAAACATGAAAGTTTAAAAAAAATATAAAGAAAAAAAGAAAATTACAATTATAAAGACGTAATATAAAAAAATAGCCGGTTACAAAATACATTTGATGGGTATATAATCTCTCATCTTATCAGGCAAATCTTTGCCGTAATCTTTGTGATATATATGCCGATCTAATTTGATGCTAATGAGATTGTGCATCTAATGTTACTAACAAAATGTCTCTCAGTCTTTCTAGCGTCTATTTTTGAAATTTCAACCATTAAGTTCACGTTCAGATTCATTTAGAACTTATTATAATGCTATTTAAAGTAAAAGCCAGTTGCATTATATAGACAATTAATCAATTCTTGAAATTCTTGAAGTTTTTGATTCTGTTTACGTGTTTATTCTGATATTCTTAGACATTCTCGAAGCACAGGTTTGGCTACCCAAGAATCTGAATATTTTGTTTGGTAGAAGGGACTTGTCGACTTGAAATCAGGCTATAAAGAAAACTAATAACATAAATACAACCGGATTATATTATTTTTTTTTATTTCTGGATATTGTGAATCTGTTCGGTTAAGTTAGCACGGCCGACCGAGTTATGACCCGTGAGAGTTACACCTTAGATAACGAACACCAAACCGGCTTAAGTTAGTTGACATGTATTGACTAATAATAACAAGATGGACTGGGCTTTAAAGTTAGAGATGGTCTTGATGGGCCCCATTATGCTTAACTAATATATTTAGTTAGCCTAATCATTAGTTGGTGAATACAAGAATTATATAAAAACCCTAGCTACCACAAAGCTCTCCGTCTCTTCTCTCCCTCTACCACCCGCCGGCCACCTGCCCGCCAGAAGTTGTTGTCGTGACCGCTGCAGCTGCCGTTGACCAGCTACCGCCATGCCATTTTGTTGTTGTCCAGCCAATGTCGCTGCCTCCGTGCACCGCCACCGTTGGGTCTCATTTAACATAGTCACCTAGCGAAGCTCATTACCCCTCGGTGTCTTAGCCGGTTATTCATTAACCGAAGTAAAATTAAATATTATCGGTATTTAATTTGGTTGTTTCAATTTGCATTTGTATTGTTTGTAGCCGGATCCTGCGAGGTTCCTTAAAGTGATGATTACTCGTTTTGTTTATTCCGTTGCGTCTATAATAATTAACAAAATTAATAATTGTGAAACCGTTATTAAAATGGGGTATAATCGTTAAACTGTTAACTGATCACCACTGGAACCCAACAGTTGTATCAAAGCCTTAGTTACAACATACGAGTCGAATCCGGTTAATTGACCGGTTCTACTTCACAAACTTCAAGGTTGTTAAAGTTTTGATGTACGTGAAATTTTAGGGCAACATTGGTTTGATCAAAACTTTGTTTATTTTACTTGATCAAATTGATTGCCCGTTTTTATTATTATTATTATTATTATTTTTGTTAAATATGTAAATCTGGCCAAAGCTTGTGTGATTGGTTGATTAGTTTGGTTTTGGCTATACGGATGGTTCAAAAGTTTATTTACTTTCGTTTTTTTTTATGGTTTTTGGTCATTTTGATTGTTCAAAATTGTAATATGTAGGATTATTTTTTCATTATATATATTAGTTGAGCATTGTAATGTGGAAGACCCGAAGGAAAAACCAAAGACGAGGCATGAAGTTCTTGAAGTCAGCGGGAGATACTAAAGATGATCAGATGCACAAAGGGTCCATTCTTGTGGTTGTTTTATGTTGTGACCTCTTGACCCGATTGATCTTGTTAATAGGCTTTAGCAAGATAAATCATCAATTTTAGCCATTTAAGATTTACATATTCTTATTTGCTATTGTCGTTGCTTACTTTATTATAATTAGTTATAACATCACCAACCTAACATCAAATATTTAAAATAAATTTATTAACCAATTATGATTTTGCAAAATTAATCTAAATTTAATTTTCCAAAACTAATAACTTAATAGTTTAACTATTAACTTAAATTTGGTTATCCATATCACGACAAACTTGTATTTAATAGGTTATCTAAAACCAAGTGTCCCGAGAGATAAAAGGGTTCATCAGGTTGTCCTGATTAATGTAGTAAAACTAGACTTTTACTTTACTTAGTAAATTTTAAATTAATCCCAATTTTAAAATCAGTAGTTTATGCCATCCTACTATAAGCCACACTTGAGGCATATTGCGAAACTTCAAGTGTTTGGAGCTACAGTACCACACTTGATTTCTAGCCCTTCGAGGTGTAGGGTTTCGTTGACACATCTGGCCCTTTCACAAGTGATTGTAATAGGGCGACCATTACTTTACTCTTCTGTTACGTTCTACATCTGTCTGAAGACTAAGGTGGGCATAGATGAGGCTAAACCTATCTACTTAGGCAAATGTTGTCTTAATAGGCCTTATAATCGAGAGTTGTGCCACAATTGGCAATCGTTGTTAGTCTGCCTAACCACTTATTAATGTTATGTGCTACAACTGCCATTAGTAACTGAAAGCCAGAATCTCAAGTTCCTATTTTATTAATGTTCTTAGGTCATTAATAATAGGATTATAAGATCGAAAAAACAAATTAAATTACTTGGCTTATTTAATAGATGTCAACTGATAATAACTCCTCATTCACTCTCACGACTATTCTTGAGAAAGAAAAACTAAATGAAAACATCTTTCTTGAATGGCACCTCAATTTGAGACTTGTTCTTATAGTGGCAAAGAAACTCTATGTTCTCGATGGACCAATTCCAGAAGAGCCTGAAAACAATACAGCTCCTGTCAGAAAGGTTCTTGAAAATCATAATTACGACTTTACTAAAGTTGCTTGTATTATGCTAGCCACCATATCCTCCAAGCTTGCTAAAGGCTTTGAAGATTTTGGTGCCTATGAGATGGTTGAGCTGCATAATTAAATATGGATCTTCTGTTAGTGCGCATGTCGTCAAAATGAAACGGTACATCAGTCTGTTAAAGAAACTTGATTATCTCTTGTCGGATGAAATGGCAGCGGAGTTCATCTTAAACTCTCTCCCTGGCTCATACGACCAGTTTGTAATTAATTTTAATATGAATGCCCAGCTGAATACAGTGTTAGAGATTCATGGTATGCTCAAAACGGCGGAGATGAATATTCACACTAAGACTAATCAAGTTCTAATGGTTCAATCTGCTGGTGTCAGGAAGCCTAGTCCCAAGAACCGGGGTTATATATATGATGGTAAAGGCAAGATGATGGTTAATGTTGCTTCCAAGCATGCCAACAACACTAACAAAGGTGTTGCAAAGGTACCTCCGCCGCCTCCTAAGGAGCGCCAGTGCTACAAGTGCAACAAAATGGGACACTGGAAATGTAATTTTCCCGACTATCTTGCTGAGCTGAAGAAACAGAGGACCAATGGTGAAAGCACCTCTAAAGGTATTTCCATTTACGTTATTGAACTTTTAACTGTATCTAGCAACACATATGAATTTGACATCGTATGTGTTTACCGCATCGTGAATGTCTTGCAGGAGCCTGAAAACTAGACGAAGCTGAAACAAGGCATCATAGACCTCATAGTTGGTGATGGGAAGAGAGTCCCAGTTCTTGCAACTGGCACATATCGTTTGCATGTCCATCAGGCCTTGTAGTTACTTTTAATAACTGCTTGTTTGCACTTGGTTTGAACAGAATCATTATTTCAATTTCTTTACTTTTTGAACAAGGATTTAAGTACACTTTTGATGGTATTGTTATTTCTGCTGACTGAATAATGTCTTTTATTTTAAGGCTAAAATTGTATTCATGAGGTTAATGTTTATATTAACAACAATGTATATAATCCTTCTAAACGTAAGAGATTTGGCATCAATTATACATTTATATGGCATTGTCGACTTATTCAAATAAGCAAGGAACGAATTAAAAGACTCCAATCTGAAGAGATTCTTAAATCCACAGGACCGAACTCTTTTGATGAATGTGAGTCTTGTTTAGCTGGCAAACTCTCCAAGAACTCATTCACTCACAGAAGTGAATGAGCAACAAATCTTTTAGGACTTATACATACTGATGTGTCCGGTTCTTTCAGAATCATGCCTAGAAACTGATGTGGTGTGAGATATATATATTTTTATTAAAGATTTATCACACTTTGTCGGGTTTTAAAAATGGTTTTCACCTAGACTTAACCACACGCACAAAAGACAAGTGTACCAGTAGTGTGGTAATATAGTAACGGCGAGAACCGGGTATCAATCCATGGACACGTAAATTTTAATATCAAACCTTTGCAAATATAATAACCGTGAGAAATGAGCTTAATTGATTTGTTTTTAAGATTAATTTTTTAGAAAAACTCGTAACAATAAATTAAAGCAAGTAACACGATAATGGAGATAAACAAGAATTAAGAAGCTATCTACTTAACTTAGAATCCACTTAACTCCTAATGATGGTAAACTTAAATATATGATAAATTCACTATTTTGTTTTAAAAAGAATAGTTTCTAGTTATAGATAACCATCCAAATGATTTTTTTGGAAAACTTAGTATAAATTATACAAACTAATCACCTCAAATCATACTATAATGTAAGTGAACCTTTATGTTGAAATTTAAAGATATAGATTATCATTCAATTACGAAACTCAAATCTAACAACCGGTCAGAAAGATTACATGAACAACACATAATCCACCTATGGTTGATTAAATTAGACTAATTCAAGTATTCCCTTGATTTATGAATTTTCAACCCAAGTGTAATATTAAAATAGTTGTGTTAACAAATTATTTATAATATTACTTAACAAGAATATCAATTCATAACAAATGTTCAATCTTTTCAAATCTAAACAAGAGGATATGTGTTTAACCAATTTTCATGTAGCATACAATAATTATTTTAACTATTTCTAGATTAAAAGTTATAAAGTTGTATGAACAATATTTATAAATAAATGATAAAATCAAGAGTCTTTCAACATAACAAGATGTACCATTTATAATTCTTGTATGTTACTTTCAATTGTTTAAACACAATAATTCATCAAAAGATAACCAAGAACTAGTCATTATTTTAACATATAATTACCATATATTAATTTCAATCATCAAAAGTTGTCAAGTTTCATCATGGGTTAAGGTGATATAAAGAGTTTTAGCTCATGATAATTATAAAAGATACACCAAATAGAAGAATATAACATTCATGTTTAATATTAAGATAATCTAACCAAGCTAGATAATTATGATGATGCTAAGACTTCTTCTTGATGTTGTATGAAGGTTCAAGAGCTTCTCTTTCTTTACTTCTATGGATTATGAGAGTGAAAATGGGTGTGTTTTTCTCCAAAATTGTGCACCCAAAATGAGCCACATGCATGGTCTTTATATAGGCTAAATGTGCACAAGGCATGGCCCATGCTTAGAAGGAGCATGACCCATGATGGTCCCTTTATAGTGCACCACGTGCTCCCTGATGTACCATTTGGCATATAGCTAGGCACGGGGCATGTCTGGTCTAGGCTTGGGCTGTGCTGGTCCCTCATCATTTAATGCGCATGCAATTGATTTGTACTTTCTTGGAAGACTTGATTGGCATGGGGCATGTCTGGCTGAGGCATGACCCTGTGTGTCTTCAAAAAGAGGGACAATGTACTGGGTACTTTATTTTGTCATCTTTTGAGGAGACGTGGGGCATGTCTGCCTGAGGCACAGCCCATGCTTAGCTGATGTATCTTCAGAAGGAAATGGGGCATGCCTGGCTGAGGCTTGACCCATGCTTAGCTGACAGACTTTCATTTTTCTTGAATTTTTCTTTGTTTTTCTTCATGTTTAGTTTTCTAAACTCATTTTTCCTACAAAAACAAATAGAGGTTTATTAGAACCGATTCTCAATAATATTATCACGAAAATAACATGAATCGGGTATAAAATGATGCAATAAAGCTATATAAATAATTATACATCAAACAACTTAAACCTTGCTTGTGCTCAAGCAAACTTAAATATAAAAAATTCTCCAAATTATAAAAGATTACGAGACCCTGTAGCTATAACACCCCCAAAACGTTAAGGTGGCCTCGAAGAAAGACACACGAACAACCCAACCATCGAAGATCGTATGAATATATGTAGTGACATAAGAAAACATGGTTTGATTTTATGAGTTTATTTTTATGCAAAATTACACGTTCTCACAATGTTCACTCACACTCGTCTTTATATCTGATCATACATGTAATGTTGTATGTATATGAACACTCTTGTCAAAATGCAACTTGTGAAAAATAAGCTTGTCGAGGGATCTAATCTCCACCAACTAATGTGAAATGTTGCATAAACGGAGAGGTAATATAGGTTGGTTTTTTGGTTTTCTGTTGTGAAGGTGTAGGTATGATTGGTGACTTAGAGTTATTTTATTTTGAAATATGTGTATGTACAATCTTGAATCGGGAGCTTTTTGATTGTCTTCAATGTCTTCAGTTCACAATTCCATGCTCTCTTTATCACCTATTTTGTGGCGATTTACTTGAAACCATTTTTTCTTTTCTTTTTTTTAACATAAAATTTGTTGACCTAAATATAAAGATTAATTCTTGACTAGCATTGGTCATCCTTGAGACTTGACTTGAACTAGAAATAAAAATGGGAGTTGGCAAAAGTTGAAAGGGTTGTTATATGGGAAGTTTTGAAGTGAAGTGGAGTATGTGGTTATATATGGTGTTTGAGGGAAGGGTTAAGTTTTGCTATATATTACCTCCATTTTTATGCAACATTTCGTTATGATCTCGAAAAGCATTCCCAAGACAAGTTCTAAATCACACGAAACAAATGACTCACTCAATCCACCAAAACGTAAGCGATGATATATTGTAATAAGGCTTGAAGCTTTGCTCACGGAAACGGAGGGATTGGGTTAACACGCCACATTTTGCATAAAGTTTGTTTCAAAAAATACAAACCATATTTTCGGTTTTCACATTAAGTTAAATTTGATTCGGTGGTTGGTTTGAACGAGCACTTTTCGAAATACAACCTTAACCTTTGGTTTTGTCAAAAATTCATTAAAAGGCTTAATTGTCTTTTATTTATTTATTTATTTTATTATTGTTATTGTTTTTTTTTATTTTTCATTTTTTGACAAAAAAATTAAAATTTGGAGAGATTTGTTTTGAAAATATTTTATTTGACAAAACAAAGTTCGAGTAAACCCCTCCCCACACTTGAATCTCACATTGCCCTCAATGTTAAAATAAATAAGCATAAAGTGTGTTAGGAGACAAGGTAAAATGAGACTCTCCTGAATGCCGTAGTAACCCAAGCGTATGGTCGGTGCCCACAATAGCCTAAAATGCAAAAAATTCAAACAAACAAAACATAGACAGCATAAAAAAAACAGTCCTACAAAGTTAGCCAACATAGACACAACTTAAAAGGTTTCAAAGCTATAAGATCAACTAAAACCGGGTAAAAAAACATAATACGATACGGAACGGCTAGCGTTAGCAAAAGAAAACAACACACGGTTCGGCTATGCATCCTCCGATCCTGACTTCCTAGCCATGTGTTGGCGTATATAGGTGATGTCTTGTTCCATACGTTGAAGCGTGGTCGCAAGCTCGCTAACACCCGACGAGCGTTATTTGAGGCGATTCGAATGACCGTCAAGAGATCTGCCATGGAATGAGATGAAGGTGCGGTATCGCGTGGCTCCGAGCGAGGTGGCGAAAGAGGAGCAGAAGTGTTCTCATCATATTGATCAAGTGCAACAATTTGCATGCTGGCTTGAGTGGGATCATTCGGGTCCCAAACCTGACCATTAGAATCTTTAAAACGACGAATATGGCCCGGTAAGTCGCTAATCATCCCCAAACTTGAACAGAGGTCAATGGTCAATTTTTTTTGTAGAAACCCCTACGGTGCCCTGAGTCAACACTCCATAGTTTTTATAAAGCTCGACAGTCCAAGACCCACCAACTAACGGTGTTTTGCTCGAGGCGGCGGTGCAGTTGGTTTTGAACATGCGACAAAAAGATAAGCGATGTTACACGGTTCTTTTGTCACCATGGAGTAAAGGGCAAAAAGGTCCCTTAAGGTGACGACTCCCGCCGTCTGACCACGCGCGGTAGCGGAACGTGCAAGAAGACGATGGATATACCTATGTAAAGGGTCTTTCAGAGCCGTACTTTTAGTTGAACTTGGATTATGATCTCCTATCCCAATCAATTCCCAGAATGCAGCTCGTTGATCACCACTACCATGAAAATCCCCGGTTTCCTCGTCGGGAAAAGTATGTTTCGCAGTGTAGAAAATAGGTTCTTCGATCTCATCGACTGTGTAAAGACCCAAATCAACTCCAAACTGGGCGATAGAGGAATTTCTCCACAAACCTCCTAGGCGAAACTTAATGACAGAATCGTCCCATGGGTCCAACTTTTGATTGTCGAAAGTGAACGAAGCTAAAAATTCCAAGGTAAGTTCACGAATGGATTGATTATCGTGTTCAATAAGACGGTGCCACGGGCCCGTAACAAGCTTGTTGTAACAATCCACTTGACCGACTTGTCTTAAAGTTTCTTCACAAACCCGAAAGTTTGGTTCTTCATGACGATTGAGGAGGATGCGGAGGCGATCGCGACAAAATTTCTCGTGATCGAGTTCGAAGACCAAGTACGCGTGCTCCATGGTCCTAAAAACGATTAAAGTTAGCAAAGGAATACAAACAAAAAACGGACAGAAACTATTCTAAGAAAAGGCACAAGGCTGTGCCTAGGCGGGGCATTGGTCATGCCCGCAATGTTTGCGATAAAAAAAATCTGATTCGGGGGGGTGTGTCAAAAGGTTAATGTACAGTCAAGAAAGGGCATGGATTTATAATTGAAAAGGATGCTCAAACCCGTTCCCAAATGAGGTGTATACCACGACTGTACACAAGACAGAACCGAACCCGAAGCACTTTGGCAAAACGATTAATAAACAAAAGAAAACGGCTGTACAACTGAGATTAAAATCAAAATTAAGTTGATTCCGGGTTTATCATGCCAAGTTTGCATGTTGTTTGAACCGATTTCAAGGAACCCCCAAATCATGAACCCTAAAAATTTAAATTAAAACTACTTTGAGACATACTAGTGTAAAGGAAACGGAAGAAAGAAAAAGGAATAGAGATTTCGAAATATATGCAAAGGTGAATGATGTAGGGTTCAAACAAATATTTGAAAGAGAGTAGGTGGGGTAATTTTTTTTGTATTTTGAAAGTGATGTGCAGGTGTATGGGATGTATGGGTGGAGAAAGAAACAAAACTCTATTTTAAAAACTTCCCATATTTATTTATTTATTTATTTAGTTTGTACAGATGTGAAGATGGGCTTGGCCCGAGTCCAAGGTAGGCGCGCCCCATGTTGGGCTGTTGCATATTAGATTTTTAACATTTTAAAAGCTTTGAAGTTGAATAATTGGGAACGAAGAGTTTAAAAAATTAAGAGTAAAATAACAATACTAAACATCATAACATTTCATTAAAATAGTAATCACGATTACACGCCGAGTAAGCCAAAACGACCAATATTAGGCTCACGAATCCTAAAATACGAAATCCTAAAAAGAAAAAAAAATTACAATAGAAACGAAACCTACTAGAGGATACTACATGAAATGACCCCTACCCATCCCGTACTCGGCGGGTGGAGGCAGAGTTGGGAAGTGAGCGGTGCGATTGACGGGCTCGTTGAGCTGGTTGCTAATGCGCGCGAGATCGACGCGCAAGCGGTTGCGGTCAAGCGGTTCATGGGGTTGGTTAGTGAGGCTTGCAAAATCGGTACGCAACCGATTGAGTTTCTGGTCGAGATCGAGCGTACGTCTCTCGGCTTGAAGATGGATTTCGAGCCTCATGAGTTCGACCTTTTGTCCTAACTCAAATAAACGCTTCTCGTTTGCAATACTAGCTTCCGCCACTTGCTTCATTTTCTCATGCAAATCGAGCAAGGTTTCTTTCGAAGGTGGCATACGTCTTTCTTTAGCAGTTTTGTTAACCGGGCGCCACTCCATTCTCACTCTCAGACAGTTTTTTAGAAGTGCTTGAAGGTGTGAGTAAAACCAAAAGAAGCAGCATGAATTTATAATGAAACATTGTCTTCAGGCATGACCCATGTGTGTCAGAGGCATGCCCCATGTTGACGCACAATATCAAAGATTCAGAAAAGGATGATTTGGCATTCAGCGATGATCAAGGAAAAGATTCTAATTTGACCAAGCCACATGCTTCGGATAAGACATGCCCAAAGCTTGCCTTTATGTGACAAAATTCAAACCTGTTCATATTTATCCTAAAGTAATTAACACCTTTTTAGTTCGATTCTAGACCTGGTTATGCAAAATCAAGAAATTAACTTAATCGCTAAAAAAAATTTCGAACCCTAAAAAATAAAAATAACAAATAAATTCGAAACTGAAATTTCATTCAAAGGAAACGGTTACACATCCGGGTGAGCCGAACACGGGAAAATACGGCTCACGAAACATAAGTACATACTAGCATAAAAAAGAAATTCCTAAAAAAGGTTTCCATTGAACGGGTCGGTTGGGAACAACAGAATCGGGTAGTGTGAGGTGCGGCTTTCAAGTTCCTTGACTTGAGCTTTCACAGCCAGGAGCTCGTTCTTGAGCTCATTGATGGTGTCGGTCATCTCTACCATGTTCTTCTCGTTTTTGATAGCCGAACAACCGGGCTCTGTGATTTGAGCATTAGCAAATGTAATCTCACTTTTGACATTGTTGGCTGTCTTACCCACCTCGATGAGCTTTGACCATTCATCATCGCTAAGCAGCTGAGCTCCTTAACGAGTTCCTGTAGACGAAGCAACATTGCTGTCTGTGTTGCTTCTTTCATTTCGGAACGGGACTTCTTTGGAATTGGGCTGTTAATGCTAGATTTGGAAGACATGATTTAGAGAATGGGAAAGGTGTGCATAAACAGAAAGTGAAAATGGCTCTTATAGCCAAATATGCATGTAGGCATAACCTCATGCCTAGACGAGGCATGCCCCAAGCCTGCCTCACTGTTGTGTGCATTGATGAAAAAGCAATAAGTGCAGCACAAATCAAGGAAAATGATTTTCTGAAACATAAGACCAAGCCTATGCCTAGGCACCTTTGTCTTTTCTTTTCTTACTTATTTGTTTATTTATTTATTATTATTAATAATAATTTTCTTATATTTTTTTTAATTGTTACGCAAAACTTAAACTAACTATTTAGATTGATTCTTTTATTTTCATAATACGAAAATTAAAATAACTAATTAGAATGATTTTTTTTTAATTTAAAGAAAAAAAACTACTTACAATTGCCTAGTTTTGATTTTGGTCTTGGGGAGACCCGAGGATTATTTATTCGTTTTTGGGATGGAGGTGAACAACCTCCAAAGTTAGCTCGACCGGTCTGTCGAGTAATTGTTTTAGGCGGTGGCCGTTAACCTTGAAATTGCTACCGTCATCATGTTCTACCTCCACGATTCCGTACGGGAATACTTTTCGGACCGTGTATGGACCCGACCACCGAGACTTCAACTTTCCGGGAAATAAACGCAACCTAGAGTTGTAAAGTAAAACACGATCACCCGTTTTGAATTCTTTTTTTTTCTTTCAAACGTTTATCATGTAACAACTTAGTGCGTTCCTTGTATATTGTGGAATTCGCATAAGCTTGATTTCTCAATTCCTCTATCTCATGAATTTGCATGAACCGAGTCTCGCTCGCATCGACTAAGTCGAGATTAACGGCTTTCAACGCACAGTAAGCTCGGTGCTCCAATTCCATAGGAAGATGACAAGCTTTTCCATAAATCAACCTAAACGGTGTGGTACCGATAGGAGTTTTATGAGCGGTTCGTAAAGCCCATAATGCGTCATCTAACTTTTCAGACCAAATCTTACGATTTTGTCCGACTGTTTTCTCAATAACGCGCTTAATGCCCCGGTTAGTGACTTCAACTTGCCCACTGGTTTGCGGGTTATATGGTGTTGAAAATCGGTGGTGGACACCATAGCGAGACAATGCCTTTTCCATCTGGGCATTGCAGAAATGTGTTCCACGGTCACTAATGAGTGCTTTTGGGACACCAAACCGCGAGAACAATTTTTTTAGGAATTTAACAACTACCCTAGCATCGTTGGTGGGTAAAGTCTGAGCTTCCACCTATTTTGAACATAATCGACAGCAACTAGGATGTATCGATTTCCAAACGAAGTCGGGAATGGTCCCATAAAGTCAATCCCCCAAACATCAAAAACTTCACAAACTTGTATGCCCTTTTGAGGCATTTCATCTCGTGCAGAAATGTTGCTTGCCCGTTGGCATGCATCACAAGATTTTACAAGGTCGTGAGCATCTCGAAAGATGGTGGGCCAGAAGAAACCAGCATTAAACACCTTCTTTGCGTGGACGTGACCCCATGATGTCCTCCTGTGGGTCCTTCATAACAATGTTGGAGGATTTTGGTTGCCTCATCTCCGAACACACATCGACGAACAACTTGATCGGCTCCGATCCTGACCAAGTGTGGATCCTCCCAAAAATAATGCTTGACATCGGAAAAGAATTTTCTTCTTTGTTGATGTGTCAAACTATCACACCCCGACTAGGTAGTTGCGGAAGCGTAATACGGGAATGTAACAGATAACACTGGTATCAACCACATTGTTTATGAAGAAATTCAACAAACTAATTTACTAAGTTTACAAACTAGATGAAAATTACATAACCAGTTCACGGGCTTCTTATTCATTACTACGTATTTGCATCTATTCACAGCTATTCAACTTTTCTTCTAACACCAAGCACGTAAGCAAATCATTCCAACTTCGGCTTACCTGAAAAGCATGTTAAAACGGGTCAACTACGTCTAGTTGGTGAGTTTCAAGTTTCACGAGTATCAACAAAATCAGTAAACGAGTTCGTAAAGTTTACAATGTGTATGTATACATGTATGTGTATGATGTATTATACTAAGCCACAAGTGAAACCGAAACGAGCTAAAACACATGGCCACCCCTACCCATGCACTCCCGTTGGCATTTAACAGCCACTTTGCCCCAAGTATGTACTATGTCTAACACCACATAGCAGTATGTAATAAGTTTAAATGACAATGTGCAACTGGGTTAACATGTTCCAGCATACCCCACCGGCCCTGTCAGTTGGGTTTGTCAAACCGATAGTACTATCCACACGTCACCGGCACTAAGTTAATCACTTGTGTTTGTGAGGACTTTCAAGTGTTAGTACTTAGATAATTCACATCATCACACGTTTTCAAGTATATAAGTATATGCAAACATGCTTTCCACCCCAAAAGTTTGTAAAACAGTTTAGAAAGTGGGGTCGTGAAACTCACCTTATCGTAGTTTGAGTAGGTAATATACGTCAATAAGTATTATGCCTCGATTATAACTCGTATCCTATAATCGGTATCGTACTGTTAATACTAGTACAATGTTTAAACCAAATTGGGCTGTATAACTAGTCTGGTTATAGCTGTTAGGCCCAGAACATGACCATAGTCTTAGATTGTGACGTTGTACACTATGAAATGTTTAAAACCAGATTTGGCTCAGTTTCACTGCTTCCCAGGCCTAGCCAAGTTTAGCGTTTATGCGTTTCGGGATTAGGTATGATCACATAAACTTAAGTAAACATATTTATTGATAAAATGATTTAATTTATGAAAGAATTTTGAAGTTTCGTTATCTGGTTTGATCGCAGGGTTCGTTTCCGTTTTCACACGGATTTGATTATACAAAACGCGTACAATCCATCCGAATTGTTCGGAATTCTCGTAAAAAGTTCGTTTTTTATCAAATTCATCTAAAACTATGATATTTGACCACTCTTGGTATTTTGACGTACCAGTCAGTCCGTTAAACATCAAACTGTCGGTTTCGTTAAAACAATAATAATTTAAATCTTTGATTAATCATAACTAAATATGTACTTATATATAAATTATGTAAATTTTTGTAAACATACATTAAAATATGGAGAATTTTATAACAATTTTTCAGAAATTTTACGATTAATTATTTATAAAAATTCATTTAATAGGTTATAATCGTGTAATAAATGGCCCGTTTATATCAAACGACCTCCGAAAATCTGATAAATTTTAAAAATGGCCTCAATGTTATTAAATAGCCCCTGCAAAATCTCCAGAACCTAAATCTTTTGAAAAAATGCCTTTTTGTGCGTTTTTCGGCTTTTAAAATTCGGTTAAATCATAATTGCACAAACCATACTTAGGCATTTCCATTGATCCCCAAAATTTACCAGTGATCTTACCATCACATATTAATCTCCAAAGCCAAATTTCATAATTTTTCAATATGTTTAGCTATTTTTCCCAAATAAACGCTCATAAACGGAAATAAATTCACCAAATATTCTCCATTAATCGAAAAATTACCAAATTTGAACAGGGACTCATTTATATAATCCCTAATGTCTCTTCAAATTTTCACAAGCTAAAAATAAGCACGTCACAACCTAATACTAAACAGCCCTTAAACGAGTGTTACGGGTTTACCTTGTCGGTTTTCGATGAGTTTTGCTAGCTTAACCGACTCTCCGGGTCTCGGGTTGCAAACTCAGTGTATCTACATATCATATAACATCAAACCAAGCATAAATCATCCATTGAACAGCCTTGTTGACTAGGGTTTCGGTTTTTGTATCAAACCGAACTTTCAAACCGTAAAAACATTGTATTCATGTTCTAATCCGTGTTTTTGACCAAAAATCAATATGTTTCTTCTTTGTAGACATGTTTAACATCAAAACATGGTTTTACTTGATTTTTATGGTTTTTGGATGGTTAAACATGTTTAATACTAATCAAGAACTAATTTTCTATGTTTAAATCTTACTAAACAAGCTTGAAATCTTCATGAATTTAATGTTTACCTTTAGGGTTTTGGAAGGGATGATGCAGAACTCAGCTGATCTTGATCTTAGTTTGGTTAATGTGCAAAATATCAAGTAACAAGCTTGTATAACAAGCCTTATACAAGGGGTCCCACCCCATTTTTTTGTGGTCGGCCCATAAAGGGCCCATTGGGCCTCCTTTTGGCCCATTTATGCCTCGGTTTCTGTGCCATGCGTAAATATCGGTCCAAAATTTAATTCGGATTCTTTTAGCAAGAACACTAGTTCGAGTGCGAAAAACAGCGCGAAAACGAGTGTTTTTCAGCATATTTTTGTAAATTAAGAAAAACGTACTGCCTCGTTGTAAAAATCCAAAATATTTTCATGGATTGCCTAGAACATGTCATATAAGTGTTTTATAAATCTTTTTCGGCTTAACAGTTGCTACAATGCTCGTTTTGATGCTAACGATTGCGTTTAAACTTATAGCGTATCAATAAACGGAACCTTTTTCGTTTAAAGAGTTTTAAACGTACTGGGGCCTAAATATCAATATTTTAGCCACAATAATATATATAACTCGTATATGACTCCTCAGTATATATACGGGTCATAATTAGTATCGGTCGGTTACTCGTTTAAGCACTACTAATTAACCAATTTATCTTTTACTTGTTACGTAGTGAATATAGTATACCTCGTTTTGTCACGAATGTCACACAAACCTTTGATCATGACCCCACTTGCGAGATAGTTGGAAATGTCAGCAAACCATGGACATTCCTCTTCGTTTGTTTGGATATACATAAGAAGTTCGTGGGGGAAGTTGTCATTTATATGGGATCCCACTAATTCTTGTGAAGCTGGCATTCCAAGCGGGAGAGGTGGTCGGCTGCTACTTTCTCGGCGCCTTACTTATCTTTAATTTCAATATCAAATTCTTGAAGAAGCAGAATCCATCAGATTAATCGAGGTTTAGCATCTTGTTTGCTAAAAAGATATTTAATGGCTGCATGGTGTGTGTAGACAATGGTTTTGGAAAGGATAAGATAAGAACGGAACTTATCAAAGGAAAATACTACTGCAACAACTCCTTCTCAGTGGTGGTGTAGTTTTCTTTAGCATCATTGAGCGTTTTGTTGGCGTAGTAAATAGGATGAAAGTGCTTATCTTTCCTTTGGCCCAACACTGCCCCAACTGCAAAATCACTTGCATCACACATTGGTTCAAATGGGAGTGTCCAGTCCAGAGCTACCATGATTGGGGCATCAACAAGCTTATCCTAAAAAAATTGGAATGCTTTTAGAGATTCCTCGGAGAACACGAAGGGAGCATCTTTTTCTAGAAGTTGTGTCATTGGCCGAGCTATTTTTGAAAAGTCTTTTATTAAGCGGCGATAAAAACCAGCATGGCCAAGAAAACTTCGAATGGATTTGACATATGTGGGTGGCGGGAGCTTTGAAATGGTCTCGATTTTTGCTTTATCGACCTCAAGTCCTGCCTGGGATATTTTGTGTTCCAAGACAATGCCCTCTTTGACCATGAAGTGACATATTTCCCAGTTCAAAACAAGATTGGCTTCTTCACATCTTGTAAACATTTTTCTCAAATTTTCAAGACAGTGATCAAAAGAATTTCCAAAAACAGAGAAATCATCCATGAATACCTCCATAGATTCCTCGATCATGTCATGAAAAATAGCCACCATACAACGTTGAAAAGTAGCCGGGGCATTACACAGTCCAAGGGGCATTACACAGTCCAAAGGGCATTCGCTGGTAGGCAAATGTGCCATAAGGGCATATGAATATGGTTTTCTCCTGATCTTCATGGGAGATAGGAATTTGGAAGTATCCAGAAAAACCATCAAGAAAACAATAATACATCTTCCCTGATAGACGCTCGAGCATATTATCAATGAAAGGAAGGGGGAAGTGATATTTTCTTGTGGCGTCGTTCAGTTTGCGATAATCAATGCAAACTCTCCAGCCTGTGACGGTTCTCATAGGAATTTATTCATTCTTATCATTTGTTACCACCGTCATACTACCCTTTTTTGGTACCACCTGTACTGGGCTTACCCTAGGGGAATCAGAGATTGGGTATATCAGTCCACAATCGAGCAACTTAATGACTTCTTTCTTTACAACGTCTTGCATGTTTGGATTGAGACGTCTTTGATGTTGCATGACTGGTTTGAAGTCTTCTTCCATCAGGATTTTGTGAGTGCATAATGATGGACTGATTCCTTTGATGTCCATGATTTTCCAAGCAATTGCTTTCTTATGAAGTTTGAGAACTTCAAGCAATCTATTCTTTTCCTCATTTGATAAGCAGGAAGAGATGATAATGGGTAATTTAGATTCACCATCGAGAAAGGCGTACTCGAGATGGGAGGGAAGTTCCTTAAGTTCAAGAACTGGCGGATCTTCAACTGAAGGTTTCGCCTTTGGTTCCAATTTGCGGTCAACGGTTTCGTATGTCTCTTGATGTTCACTTGCCTCCTGATCCTCAGTGGATTGCTCCTCATGGAAGATGGAGTATGCCTTTTTCTCAATCAGCTAAGTGTTGCATGCTTCCTGTTCAATGGTTTCGCGAAAGTGACAACTTACTATAGACTCACACACGTCAATATAATAAACTGAATCATCAGTGTGTTGCGGGTGTTTCATGGATCTGCCTATATCAAATGTTACCTCCTCATCTTCAACCCTTAATGTGAGTTTGCATGTGCAAACATCAATGAGATCCTTAGCGGTGGCTAGAAAAGGTCTTCCTAAGATGAGGGGTCCAGATTTGTCTTCGTCCATATCGAGGATTACAAAGTCTACCGGAAAAACAAATTTATCAATTTTGACTAACATGTTTTCAACTATGCCCCTAGGATATTTCACTGATCGATCGGCTAGCTGGATGCTCATGCGTGTTGGTTTTGGTTCTCCTAGTCCTAATTTAGAAAACACCGCATAAGGCATCAAGTTGATGCTAGCTCCGAGATCAGCTAGGGCATTACTGACAAATAAATATCCTATCAAGCAAGGGATGGTAAAACTTCATGGATCGGTTTTCTTTTTCGATAGCTTGTTTTGGAGGAAAGTAGAGCATTCTTCATTCAGAGTCACATGTGATAGCTCTTCCAACTTTCTCTTGTTTGTTAACACGTCTTTCAGAAACTTTGCATATTTTGGCATTTGTGAAATTGCCTCGATGAAAGGAAGATTGGTGTGCAATTGTTTGAAGAGTTCAAGGAATTTGCCATACTGAGCTTCCATCTTTTCTTTTTTAAGACGGTTTGGGTAAGGAATGGGTGGGACATATGGTTTTACTGGTTCTCTGACTTGTGCGGTAGTTGATGGGACTTGCCGATCACGCACCTTGTCTGGAATCTCAGTCTCATCATCAACTTGCTGTGATGGGGATACCACATCTTGAGTGGTCTTGCCACTTCTTAATGTTATGGAATTTGCCTGAGCATTTGGGTTTGTTACTGTGTTATTTGGAAGGCTACCGGGTTGTCTTTCAGAAAGCAACTGGGCTAGTTGACCTACTTGATTCTCGATGTTTTGTAAAGACGCCTTCTTATTCCTTAACTCCGCCTCATTCTTCTGAAACCTTTCTTCGGTCAATTTGTGTGAAGTTTTAGTACTGGCTAAGAGTCGTGTTAAAAGAATCTCCACAGTATCCCCATTGTTTGGGTGTTGACTGGTGCTTGGCCCTTGGTTGTGGTATTGAGGCTTAGGTTGGGCTGGATGAGTTTGGTTAAAAGGACGTTTGTCAAACCCAGGCGGTGTTTGATTGTTTGCTCCATCCTTCCAGCTGAAATTAGGATAATTTCTCCAACCAGGGTTATATGTGTTCCCGAAGGTGTTGTTTTATCGGCTCACAAAATCAACATCTTCAACCATCATGCTTTGCTGGAAGTATTTTGTTTTGTGTTCTCCCCCACAAGTGTTGCACTTAGTCTTTCCTTTAACCAACTCTGTTTGTAGTTGCTCAAACTTCTTTGAGAGTGCTTCGAGTTGTGAAGTGACAAGAGTGTTGGAGTCAACATGGTGCATACCCTTGTGTGATGGGGTTAATCGTGGTGAGTTGTATGAAAATCTTTTCTTTGTTGCTTTCTCTAGGACCTCGAATGCTTCGTTAGGAGATTTGGTCCCGAGATCTCCATCGGCGATTTGATCAATCGCCTGCTTGTTTTAGCTAGGTTGGGCGTCAAAGAATGTTTGAACTTAGAGCGATTTGTTCAACCCATGGTGTGGGCATCTTCTTAGAAAGCCCTTGTATCTCTCCCCGGCTGCGTGTAGCGACTCGTCTTCATCGGTTCTGAATCCGGTGATGTTGGCTCAGTACTTTGCGGTTTTGTCTGGTGGAAAGTATTTCAGGAGGAACTGCTCTACCATCTTGTCCCAATTGGTAATGGTGCCAGATGGCAGTGACTCTAGCCAATCCAAGGCATGGCCTCTGAGAGAAAATGGAAAAAGCTTGAGCCTAATTTGGTCATCAGAGCAGTTTTGGATTTTGAAAGTACCGCATATTCGTAAGAATCGAGAGATATGAGACAATGGATCTTCATCGAGAAGCCCATGGAATTGAATAGATTTTCCACCATATGAATGATACTGGATTTGATTTCGAAGTTTACAGTGATTTCCGGTGGTGCCACGCCACTTCCATAGCCTTCGAGGGTCGGCCTGCCGTATTGGTTCATGTTAGGTTCGTTTTCTGACCCATTTTTTTCAGCCATGTTTTGTTCCGTTACGATTTCATCGGTTGTTACGTCCGCAAATGCCTCGTTTTCGATTGTCTCTGCTACTACACGTGAACGGTTGCATAACCTTTGGTGAAGGCGACGCTCGGGTTCCGAAAGTGGTGAAACAAGCTCAGGTGCGGGCGTGGTGGACATTCATTACTTAAGAAAATATATAAAGAAACTAAACAACAAAAAGTGAACTAGAAGTAAAGCGGAAATAAAAAAGCTTTTTTTTCAATTAGACTAAACTAAATAAACTAATTACTTTTTTTTAGACTAAAACTAAATAAACTAAAATGAACACAATTTAAATTTTTTTTTTTTGGAACAATTATAAACAAAGGTTAAAATAAAAAAAACTTAGATTAGTATTAAAATTTTACCGTGTCCCCGGCAACGGCGCCAAAAACTTGATGTGGTGTGAGATATAATTTTTATTAAAGATTTATCACACTTTGTCGGGTTTTAAAAATGGTTTTCACCTAGACTTAACCATACACACAAAAGGCAAGTGTACCCGTCGTGTGGTAATATAGTAACAGCGAGAACCGGGTATCAACCATGGACACGTAAATTTTAATATCAAACCTTTGCAAATATAATAACCGTGAGAAATGAGATAATTGATTTGTTTTTAAGATTATTTTTTTAGAAAAACTCGTAACAATACATTAAAGCAAGTAACACGATTAAGAACAATTAAGAATATATGATAAATTAAGAAGCTATCACCTTAACTTATCATCCACTTGACTCCTAATGATAGTAAACTTAAATATATGATAAATTCACTATTTTGTTTTAAAAAGAATAGTTTCTAGTTATAGATAATCATCCAAATGATATTTTGGAAAACTTAGTATGAATTATACAAACTAATCACCTCAAATCATACTATAATATAAGTGAACCTTTATGTTGAAATTTAAAGATATAGATTATCATTCAATTACGAAACTCAAATCTAACAACCCGTCAGAAAGATTATATGAACAACACATAATCCACCTATGGTTGATTAAATTAGACTAAGTTCAAGTATTCCCTTGATTTATGAATTTTCAACCCAAGTGTAATATTAAAATAGTTTTGGTAACAAATTATTTATAATATTACTTAACAAGAATATCAATTCATAACAAATGCTTAATCTTTTCAAATCATAATATTACTTAACAAATTATTTATAATATTACTTAACAAGAATATCAATTCATAACAAAAGTTATAAAGAGGATATGTGTTTAACCAATTTTCATGTAGCATACAATAATTATTTTAACTATTTCTAGATTAAAAGTTATAAAGTTGTATGAACAACATTTATAAATAAATGATAAAATCAAGAGTCTTTCAACATAACAAGATGTACCATTTATAATTCTTGTATGTTACTTTCAATTGTTTAAACACAATAATTCATCAAAAGATAACCAAGAACTAGTCATTATTTTAACATAAAATTACCATTTATTAATTCCAACCATCAAAAGTTGTCAAGTTTCATCATGGGTTAAGGTGATATAAAGAGTTTTAGCTCATGATAATTATAAAAGATACACCAAAATAGAAAAATATAACATTCATGTTTAATATTAAGATAATCTAACCAAGCTAGATAATTATGATGATGCTAAGACTTCTTCTTGATGTTGTATGAAGATTCAAGAGCTTATCTTTCTTTAATTCTATGGATTATTACAGTGAAAATGGGTGTATTTTTCTCCAAAATTGCGCACCCAAAATGAGCCACATGCATGGTCTTTATATAGGCTAAATGTGCACAAGGCATGGCCCATGCTTAGAAGGAGCATGACCCATGTTGGTCCCTTTATAGTACAACACGTGCTCCCTGATGTACCATTTGGAAATGGGGCATGCCTGGCTGAGGCTTGGCCCATGCTTAGCTGACAGACTTTCATTTTTCTTGATTTTTTATTTGTTTTTCTTCATGTTTGGTTTTCTAAGATCATTTTTCCTACAAAAACAAATAGAGGTTTATTAGAACCGATTCTCAATAATATTATCACGAAAATAACTTGAATCGGGTATAAAATGATGCAATAAAGATGTATAAATAATTATACATCAGAAACCATAAAAGATATTTTGTTTCTTTTACTGATGATTATAGTCGATATGCTTATGTGTATCAGATGCCTATAAAAATATACATCTTTTTAGCATCAGATAATCTCTAAAAACTGCAACTTCTATCAAATAATATAATTCAAATAACTACTTATCATGTTAAAATGTATTTTCAGATAAATCCAATCCTCAAACGAAGAAACGAAAGAAAAATCAAAGAAAACCCAAGACAACAGCAAAACACACCCCATGCTTCATGGAACACACCCCCATGTTTTCCTATGCAAGAAAAGACAAAAATCTGCAAGAAAAGACAAAATACTGGACAGCTGGATAAGGGGATGTGCTTCAAAGAACATGGGGTCGTGTTCACCTTTCAGAAAAAACAAAAGAAAATATAACAGACACCCAAAAACAATGGGCCGTGCCTCATGAAGCACGCCCCATGGTGAGTCAGCATGTACGATATGACAGAGCATTAAATGTGAGTGGACAGCTGGACACGGGGGCGTTCCTCATAGGGCACTAGGTCCGTGCCTGGGCTCCCATATAGCCTATAAATAAAGGAGCATGATGCATTCATTTGGTGTGCTTGAAGTGTAAGGCCCCATTACCGGTGCCCCACATTTAGTGTTGGATTTACTCATAAACGCAGTTCTAAATATCAGAGTTAATTAAAACATTCTCGGAATATAAAAACTTTCATAAAATATTTCATAACAACCATATCTTGTCTTAAAACAACATCTCGTCTTTCAAAATAAATCAAAGCATTAAACTTAAACTTCTTGAGCCTTCCGATGCCAGCCTCATATTCAATGCCACGTGTCCCCTCAAGCGAGCTGCCTCATTCTACTCACCTGCGTGCATAATAAAAGTCAGCTACGCTGAGTGAGTTCTAGTTAATCATATAACATGCAATCGGTTCACATACTTGCACACACGCCCGAAGGGGTTTACATTATTCATCCTTACTTGTCTTACGTAACTATCCATCCTATTTAAAGAGCCTTCCGCCCTATAACCTCACAGATATTATAAGGGTCTGGTCCCTAACATCACAGATATTATTAGGGTCCGGTCCCTTCCATCACAGATATTATTAGGGTCTGGTCCCTACATATTATTAAGGTTTGGTCCCTTTTCTACATGTCAATCTCTTACATTCATTCAGAACGTACATACATGTCATTCACATTTCATACATAGCATTATAGCTTGACAGTACGTGCATTATCCGAAGATCGTTCACGTACCGGCATGCAATCATACTTACCTTTCACATAATCACATAAGGCATACACTTATCACTTAGGATAAATGTATTAACAATCACATCGAGTATGCACACAGCCCCGAAAACATAACAAGGAAATGGGGCTAGAAACTCACCTGTATGCGGTTACATTCACTGTTAATGGTAATCCCTTTCTTCAGTTGTGCACGACTAACTGTATAACAATTACACGTATCAATTAACTATTACTACTCGTATCGTATTTCTATCTTTATTTAACCCACAACGAACGGTGGTCCGGGGGCAGCGCCCCTGGCAGGGGGGTCTAGGGGCGGCAGCCCCTAGCAGGGTCCAAGGGGCAGAGCCCCTGGCTGGGGTCGAGCTTGGAAAAATTTTATTTACATTAACTGTCTTGACACATTTTTCACTAGGATTTTAATTTATTTCTCAGCGAACTTAACTTTTGGCGAACTTAATATTAAGCGAATTTATCCTTAAGCGAACTTAATCTTGGCGAAGTTAAGCATTCAGCGAAATTAGCTCAGCGAACTTATCGTTAGCGAACTTATACTTTAACGAACTTATCCAGCTGCGAACTTGATCAACAGCGAAGTTGATCAATTGGCGAACTTTCTTGCAAACGATCTTAAGCTTGCAGGCGAAGTTGTTCAGTTGCAGCTACTGTTCATCCCGAACCCTCTATACTCATCTCAGTTTTATCGTTTAATTCTTGGTTATGATTTCAACGACCCGCGATCATTCCTTTGGTCATTTTTAATAAGATTCGGCCCGAAAACGCATAAAGGTTGGACCTTTAAGCTAAAACGTTCCAAACTAAATCATAGGGTTCTCTTTTAATCGAGCCGCACAGGTTTATGGGTTCATTAGGTTCGTTTTATCACCAAGTTTACAACTTTACGATCCATTTACACCCGATCTAATCCCGTTCTATGTTTCAAGGCTAAACGTTTATAAAAACGGAAACTTTAAAGTAAAACGGCTTACCTTTCGGTCTCGGTTAGCTTGCTTATGGACTCTAGATCTTGTGTATGGCTCGTATAGCATAGATCTACCAAAAACGAATGTTCGCTCAATCTCGTTTTCCCTCTTTCTCTCTCGGCCGTAAGGTGGTTATGTGTGTGTTTGGAGTGTGTAGGCAAATATGGAAAGATGGAATGAGGATTAGGGTTTTAGGTTGGTTTAAGGGATATTTATATCCTTTAAAGCCCACGGACCTAAGGCCCATTACTCTTTAACCCATCTTAATCAATTCAAGTCCATAATCTTTTCCTTATTATATGCTCGTTAATATTATTTAACACACGATAATTTAGCGCAACCTTTTTTATTCATTATTAGAATATTTAGGATGTTACAAGTCTTCCCTCCTTAAAGAGGTTTCGTCCCCGAAACCTAACTATTACTTAAACAAACTAGGGTAGAACTTGTGCATCTCATCCTCAGCTTCCCAAGTAGCATCCGATCCCTTGCGTTGTTTCCATATCACTTTCACTAAAGGTATAACCTTATGACGAAGCTGCTTCTCCTTGCGATCAACAATCTCTATCGGTTGTTCGATGTAGTTCAGCTGTTCATCAACCTCAATGTCCATCAATGGCACGTGAGACGTGTCATCAGCTAGACATTTTCTCATATGAGAAACATGGAAGGTCGACTGAATTCCCTCTAACTCGTCGGGTAAATCCAGCTTATAAGATACTTCACCCACACGATCTAAAATCTTAAACGGTCCAATGTACCTTGGACTCAACTTCCCCCTCTTTCTAAAACGGATAATTCCCCCTCTTTCTAAAATCTTAAACGGTCCAATGTACCTTCCATGACCTTAAGCATCACATTGTCACCAACGTTAAACTCAATCGGTCGTCGCCGCTTATCCGCATACCACTTCTGTCCATCTTGAGCGGCTTTCATTCTTGCTTTGATCTGATCGAACTTTGAAGACGTTTCTTGAACCACTTCTAGGCTTCTCATCTCTTTCTGACCAATCTCTCCCCAACACACCAGGGTCTTACATCGTCTACCGTAAAGCATCTCAAACGGTGGCATACCAATACTTGAATGGTAGCTGTTGTTATAGGAGAACTCTGCTAGATGCAGGTGATCGTCCCAACTTCCACCAAAATCTAGAACGCAAGCACGTAGCATATCCTCAAGGGTTTGGATCGTCCTTTCAGACTGTTTATCTGTTTGAGGATGATAGGCCGTACTGATGTTCAACCTCGTTTCCATAGCTTCATCGAATTTCTTCCAGAACCTCGAAGTGAATCGAGTATCTCTATCGGACACGATCGACAGTGGCACTCCATGCTTAGATACAACCTCTTTGATGAACAAACTTGCTAACGTTTCTGACGAGATGGCCTCTCGTATAGGCAGAAAGTGAGCACTTTTGGTCAAACGGTCCACTATCACCCAAATGGTATCATGATGTTTGGCTGTACGAGGTAGCTTAGTTATGAAATCCATGGTGATATGTTCCCATTTCCACTCAGGTATCTCTAGCGGTTGCATCTTCCCATAAGGTTTCTGGTCCTCTTCCTTGACTTGCAAGCAGGTTAGGCACTTACTGACATAATCTACTACATCATTCTTCATTCCTGGCCACCAGTAGTCTCTCTTAAAATCTTGATACATCTTTGTAGCTCCAGGATGAATCGAGTATCTTGACTTATGAGCTTCATCTAATATTCGACCTCTGAGATCGCCATGTCTTAACACCATACGGTCGAACCTAGTCTTAACACCATGGGTGTTTTCCATCAACTCATTTTGCTGGCCGTAAATTCTTTCCTTCTTTACTAACTTCTCGTCTACTAATACTTCTGACTGCACTTTAATGATTTCTTTGAAAAGACTTGAATTCATAATCAGCTGATATGACTTAATTGTTGCAAGGACTTCCTCATTCTTCCGGCTTAGCGCGTCGGCAACCACGTTAGCTTTATCTGGATAGTACTTAATGTCGTAGTCGTAATCCTTAATCAATTCCAACCACCTTCTCTGCCTCATGTTCAATTCTTTCTACTCGAAGAAGTATTTTAAACTCTTATGATCTGTGTAGATGGTACACTTAGTACCGTACAGATAATGTCTCCATATATTAAGAGCATGTACTACAGCTGCTAACTCTAAATCATGTGTCGGATAAGTACTCTCATGGACTTTCAACTTTCTAGACGCGTAAGCTATCACTTTCCATCATTGCATCAACACGCAACCTAACCCACGATGTGAAGCATCAGTAAAAATAACCAGATCCTCGTCACCATCGGGTAAAGCAAGAATTGGAGCTTGTGTGAGTCTCTTCTTTAACTCCTGGAAAGCTTCCTCTTGAAACTTACCCCAACTGAATACTATTGACTTTCGGGTCATACCGGTCAACGGTGCGGCTATCTTGGAGAAACCTTCAATGAATCTCCTATAGTAGTCAGCTAACCCTAGGAAGCTTCGTATATCAGTCGGATTCTGTGGAGTCTTCCAATTCGTTATTGCCTCAATCTTAGCTGGGTCCACGGTAATCCCTTTAGGATTAATCACGTGACCTAGAAATTGCACTTCTCTTAACCAGAACGCGCATTTCGAAAACTTAGCATACAACTTCTCTTTCTTCAGAGTTTCCAATACTTCTCTCAGATGCTCAGCATGATCAGAATCGCTCCTGGAATAAATCAATATATCATCGATGAAGACGATAACTGACTTATCCAACATCGGCCGACACACCCTATTCATCATGTCCATAAATACTGCGGGAGCATTCGTTAGACTGAATGACATTACGAGGAACTCGTAGTGTCCATACCGCATCCGAAACGCTGTCTTAGGGATGTCTGCCTCTTTCACTTTTAGCTGATGATAGCCCGATCTGAGATCTATTTGTGAGAACCAACTTGAACCTTGCAGTTGGTCAAACAGATCATTAATTCTTGGCAGAGGATACCTATTCTTTACCGTAAGCTTGTTCAACTCGCGATAGTCTATGCACATTCGCATACTTCCATGCTTCTTCTTCACGAATAACACTGGTGCGCCCCACGGGGAAACACTTGGTCTAATAAAACCTTTGTCGAGGAGTTCTTGCAGTTGGGACATCAGTTCTTTCATCTCGGACGGTGCTAGACGGTAAGGCGCCTTCGCGACGGGCTGGGCTCCTGGTACTAAATCTATCTGAAATTCTATCTCTCGCTCCGGTGGCAACCCCGGAAGGTCCTCAGGGAATACTTCTGGGTAGTCGCGCATAATATGAACATCTTTAATTTATTTTGTCTCAGTCGCAGTGTTGACAACATACACCAGGTAGGCACCACACCCTCTCCTTAACAATCCTTCGGCTTTTATCATCGAAATGACATTAAGCCCATAACTTTCCTTATCACCATAAACCGTCACCGCACTATCATCCAAGGACTTTAACCTTATTATCCTACTCTTACACACTATCTGAGCTTCATACTCAGACAGCCAATCCATCCCCAATACCACATCGAACCCTCCTAAGGTCATAACGTACAAGGTAACAAGGAACTGTTGTCCCTCTAATTCTATTTTAGCGTTCTTAACCATTTTTATTATTTTAACCGAGGCATCACTAGCGGTTTCTACTATAAAGGTTTCAGACACTCGGCTACATTTCATTTTAGCTAATTTAGTAAATGGCGTGGCAATGAAACTCTTGTTTGCACCCGAATCGAACAATACATAAGCGAAAATACCGTTTACTAGAAGCGTACCTGTGACAACATCGGGGATCTGCTTGGCTTGTTCTTGAGTCAGCATATAGGCTCTAGTTCATGGCCTAACTTGATCGGCATCCTTCTTCCCACTACCTCCAGCCTCACCATCGGTGCACTCTCTCGCCATGTGGCCTGTCTTGCCACATTTGTAGCATACTGGCTTCACACTGCACTCATTGGCATAATGCCCTACCTTCCCATATTTATAACACGCATTAGACCCCATCCTACATTCTCCACCGTGATTCTTTCCACATTTGTTACAAACATCAGAACTCCTACTCCACTTACACTCACCACCATGCATCTTTCTGCATGTCTTACACGGTTTCTTTTCCCACACTTTCTGCTTCTTATCCTTGGAGTTCCACAACTGAGTACCAGGTCGTTTAACAGGAGCGACCCACTTCTTGTCCTTCTTCTCCTCCCCCACAACAACATCATCCGCAACCAGGTCCTCATAAACCATCTCTGCGAGTTCAACAGCAGAGTCAAAAGTAGCAGGTTTATTTGCCCTGACTAGCATGCGGACTTTCGAGGGCAATCCCCGCACATAACACTTGATTCTCTTAGCCTCAGTGTTGACTATTTCGGGCACCAACCTAGACATTCGGTTAAACTCGGTGGTGTACTCACGATGTGTCATCGTCCCGGCTTTCAGGTTCAGAAATTTCATCTCCGCTCTCTCAACTTCGGCGTCAGCACAGAACTTCTTCATTACCAACTCCTTCAGATCCTCCCACTTCATAGCCTTAATCTCACCCCGGGTCTTCCTATGTTCCACACTTTCCCACCAATACATAGCTTCTTCTTCAAACGATTGGGTGGCATAACCGACAGCTTGATCAGGACGACACTCGCTAATGCGGATAATTTTATCTATGACAGTTATCCATTACAGAGTAGCGATGGCGTCTCCCAAACCAGTTAGCTTCGGCGGGTCACAACCTTTAAATGACTTATAGTTGCACCCACCTCGGCCTCTTTTCCTATCATCGGCCTTCACAGACTTAACAACACTCAAAGCCTCTCTCTCTCTCTCTCTTTCATCATCTCTCCCACCATCACCACCTGCCCCTTTAGCAGTTCTTTCACGGCTTCCAACAGACCCTCCAGGAGTTATGTTCTTCACAGCAGTAGCTACAGCTTGAACAATAGCTGCTTGAATCGCGGGACCCAATTGAACCCCTTCGTTGTTGTTCGGGTTTCCTCCAGCTGTGCTTCCTTCGTCTACGGTGTTGGAAGCTATTTTGACCGAAGGTTGCTGGGCACGACGAGGCCTGCCACGACATCCAGTGCGACCTCCTCCTCTCACATTCTCCCCAGTTCGAGCCATCGTATTCTAAAAGGGAAAACACAAACATCATCACTCAGAGAACTATTTAGTACAAGGATAGTAAGGCTAACAGGTAATAACAGTGGCCAGCTGTGATTAGCTGATCACGTTACCTTCCGTGTCCTATACACTTCTCTTTATGAGTCTATTTGTGTTGGTTCTACTCTAAACAATTAATCAATCAAACAATCAATTACTCCTATCCCTAACATTCACATATCCTTTCTTTAGCAATTAAGCTAACACTAACATACATATTTAACCATACACTTTACCGTTACTGAGCTTGCTTGAGTGACACATAGCTATCTTGAACTGGCATCTTCTTTCTTTTCTTTATTAAATCTCATTCTCTGTTCGAGTCTAAGCATGTAGGATGCTTAAATCTCTCGAACTTTGCTCTTATACCAACTTGTAAGGCCCCATTACCGGTGCCCCCACATTTGGTGTTGGATTTAATCATAAACGCAGTTCTAAATATCAGAGTTAGTTAAAACATTCGCGGAATATAAAAACTTTCATAAAATATTTCATAACAACCATATCTTGTCTTAAAACAACATCTCGTCTTTCAAAATAAATCAAAGCATTAAACTTAAACATCTTGAGCCTTCCGATGCCAGCCTCTTATTCAATGCCACGTGTCCCCTCAAGCGAGTTGCCTCATTCTACTCACCTACGTGCATAATAAAAGTCAGCTACGCTGAGTGAGTTCTAGTTAATCATACAACATGCAATCGGTTCACATACTTGCACACACGCCCGAAGGGGTGTACATTATTCATACTTACTTGTCTTACGTAACTATCCATCCTATTTAAAGAGCCTTCCGCCCTATAACCTCACAGATATTATAAGGGTCTGGTCCCTAACATCACAGATATTATTAGGGTCTGTTCCCTACCATCACAGATATTATTAGGGTCTGGTCCCTTTTCTACCTGTCTATCTCTTACATTCATTCAGAACGTACATACATGTCATTCATATTTCATACATAGCATTATAGCTTGACAGTACATGCAATATCCGAAGATCGTTCAAATACCGGCAAACAATCATTCTTACCTTTCACATAATCACATAAGGAATATACTTATCACTTAGGATAAATGTAATAACAATCACGTCGAGTATGCACACAGCCCCGAAAATATAACAAGGAAATGGGGCTAGAAACTCACCTGTATGCGGTTACGTTCACCGTTATTGGTAATCCCTTTCTTCAGTTGTGCACGACTAACTGTATAACAATTACACGTATCAATTAACTATTACTACTCGTATCGTATTTCTATCTTTATTTAACCCACAACGAACGGTGGTCCGGAGGCAGCGCCCCTAGAAGCGGGTTTAGGGGCGGTAGCCCCTAGCAGGGTCCAAGGGGCAGAGCCCCTGGCTGGGGTCGAGCTTAACTTTTGGCGAACTTAATATTAAGCGAATTTATCCTTAAACGAACTTAATCTTGGCGAATTTAAGCATTCAGCGAACTTAGCTCAGCGAACTTATCGTTAGCGAACTTATACTTTAACGAACTTATCCAGCTGCGAACTTGATCAACAGCGAAGTTGATCAATTGGCGAACTTGCTTGCAAACGATCTTAAGCTTGCAGGCGAAGTTGTTCAGTTGCAGCTACTGTTCATCCCGAACCCTCTATACTCATCTCAGTTTTATCGTTTAATTCTTGGTTATGATTTCAACCAACCCGCGATAATTCCTTTGGTCATTTTTAATAAGATTCGGCCTGAAAACGCATAAAGGTTGGACTTTTAAGCTAAAACGTTCCAAACTAAATCTTAGGGTTCTCTTTTAATCGAGCCGCACAGGTTTATGGGTTCATTAGGTTCATTTTATCACCAAGTTTACAACTTTACGATCCATTTACACCCGATCTAATCCCGTTCTAAGTTTCAAGGCTAAACGTTTATAAAAACGGAAACTTTAAAGTAAAACGGTTTACCTTTCGGTATCGGTTAGCTTGCTTATGGACTCTAGATCTTGTGTATGGCTCGTATAGCATAGATCTACCAAAAACGAATGTTCGCTCGATCTCGTTTTCCCTCTTTCTCTCTCGGCCGTAAGGTGGTTATGTGTGTGTTTGGAGTGTGTAGGCAAATATGGAAAGATGGAATGAGGATTAGGGTTTTAGGTTGGTTTAAGGGATATTTATATCCTTTAAAGCCCACGTACCTAAGGCCCATTACTCTTTAACCCATCTTAATCAATTCAAGTCCATAATCTTTTCCTTATTATATGCTCGTTAATATTATTTAACACACGACAATTTAGTGCAACCTTCTTTATTCATTATTAGAATATTTAGGATGTTACATGAAGAGAGTTCTATGCGAGTTTCAATTATAAAAACACCCACTTTACACTCATACTGAAGATCTTGTGGAGAGTGTGAAGGGTTGGAGGTTATCATCATCATCATCATCATCCACTATCATTATCATCCATTACCGTTGAAGAAGGAAGATTCATCCATATTTGGTTAGATTTTTCTAGTTTAATCATGTGTTTGTCATCTCCATTGATGTTCATAACCATGCTCATTATGAGCTAAAACTCCATTTACCATCTAATTTCTATGAAGAAGCTTTGTTTTACTTGATGATTATATGAAATATGTGATTTAGTTTTAGTAAAGTACATGGTTATTTTGAAATTAACCTTTGATGAAGAATGTATTATCACTTTAACTCAACAAATTAAGGTTGATGATTAACAATCATTCATGATTCACTCATGTTCTTGATGTTTAGAAATGGTAAAATGAATATCTTGATAACTTATCTAAGATAAAACATGGATCCTTATATTGTATTTAGAAATGATGAGATATAAGCTATGATCTATTTCTCTAGCTTTGGTAATTCTGAAATAACATTGTTAATATAATTGCTTAGGTTATCATACTAGTTAAAGAAAGCATATGCTAAAGGAATGTGTAATTATAATCTACTTAAATCAACCAATGGAAGTTGTGTGACTAAATTATAACCACCCGAAGTTGTTAGAATTGTTATTTTAGAAATAGAAGTCAATCCAAATCTTTATACTTTACTAAAACTACTTGCTTACTTAAATTGACATTCCCATGGTAGACATGAAGTTATGCATGCTACTTTCTTTTATGTCATAGGGTATGTTCACTTAGAAATGAGGGACTATTCTATCATACATTATTAAAGCAATTTTATCACATATTTACTTTATAATCATAAAGGAAGAATGGAGAGGATTCTTCATCTTAGATGGTAACCTTCATATAATTCATTTACTCATTTAGAATTTCTCTTCTTGTTCACCAATATTATATATGTAACATCCTACTTTGGATAATAATAAATAAAACAGTTTCGTTTATTTAATAGTGTGTTATTATTTAGTTAAGTTGAGTAAAAACAATAAAGTGTGGGCTTGGACAATAAAAGATGGAATAGGGATAGTGATGGGCCTTAGGTCCATAAGCTTAGGGTATAAAAAACCCCATAAACCTCCCTAAAACCCTAAAACCCTCATTTTCATCTTCTAGCCTCCATAAACACTCAAAAACACACACAAACACCTCTATCCTTTACGTATCAGATTTGATTCCGAACCAAAAGGGTTTGTGCTATATCTTCATCATATAAACAATAAAAACGTCCTTAGTCACGTGTTGAAGCTAAACCATAGCTAGAAGTGAGCCAAAAAGGAACGTTTTAGATTAAAGGTTACGTTTTTAAGGTTGTTTTGCCCTAAGATTTGATACTAAGGTAAATCTGGAATTTTAATGCAACAAAAATATGAACTTGGACGTAAACGAGGTGTTTTGGAATAAAACGGGAAAAATGGGTAACATTTGGACCGGGTTATTACAAGAAATCGATTTCATTATAGACCAAGGCTCGTTTCTTATGAAAGATGGGCAGCAAGTCGAAAGGTTAGGCTGGAAAGTGATAAGAACAGAAACCATATATGAATCGAGTCCTTAAGAGACCTGATTCAATAGAAAAAGTAATAGAATCAAGTTGATGAGTAATCGAATCGAATAGAAAAAGTAATCGAATCGAGGTGATGAGTAATCGAATCGAGTGATAAAGTAATCGAATCGAATTGATAAAGTAATCGAATCGAATGGGCTAAAAAGCAATCGAATTGGCAGAAAAGTAGTCGAATCAAATGGGCCAAAGTAATCGTATCGCATGAGAAATTTAATCGAATCGAATGAGAAAAGTAATCGAATCGAAGGAGAAAGGTAATCGAATCGAATGGGTAATTCGATTCTATTAATATTTCCATTCGATTAGAATCTTCATTCAATTAGAATTTTTAATTTGATTAGAACTGTGATTCGATTAGATTAGTTCAAAATTCAATTTTTTGACCCCAGCCAGGGGCTCTGCCCCTTGGACCCTGCTAGGGGCTGCTGCCCCTAGACCCCGCTACTAGGGGCACTACCCCCGGACCCCCATTCGTTGAGGGTTTTATTAACCTAGAAATATGATATGGATAGGGCTAGTTAATTGATACGTGTAATTTTTATATTATTATCCTTGCCCAGTTAAGGAAAGGAGTTACCATTAACGCTGAAAGGAATCGAACCCATGTGAGTTTCTAGCCCATTTCCTAGTTATGTTTTCGGCATTGTGTGCATACTCAATGTAATTAGTTAATACATTTACCATAAGTGGTATGTGTATGATATGTGAATGTTTATGAATAATGTGTGTATGATATATGAATGTATATGAATGATATATGTATGATATATGAATGATATAGAAAAGATTAAGAGTATGTATGAAAGTAAATAAATATAAAAGAAAATAAAGGTATGTATGAATTAACGGTAAAAGGGTGGTAGACCCTAATAATATCTGTGAAAGGAGGGTGGTAGACCCTAATAACATATGTGAGGTTATAAGGCGAAAGGCTCTTTAAGGGTGGCAGATCATACTAATATCTGTGAGGTTATATGGCGAAAGGCTCTTTAAAACGTATACGTATGTATGTAAAGTAAGATAGAATATGAAAGTATGAAAGAACGAAAGTATGAAAGTAAGATTGAAGATATGTACATATGTATGTACGAAAGAAAGTAAAGTAGGCTAAGTATGTAGTATATGAATGTATTGTATGAAGCCTGATTAAATAAAACTCACTTAGCGTAGCTGACTTTTAGTATGCACGCATGTAAATAGGTTAAAAGAGCTAGCATGAGGATGGCACATGGCACGGATTGAATGGCTAGCATCTAAGGAAGGAAGACGTGATGTTTTATTTTTAAGTTTTATGTTGAAATAATTTGTGATGTTTTGAGACAAGTATTTAATGATTTGTAAGAAATGATTGACTTAATTATTTCCGCGAAACGTTTTAATTAACTCTGATATTTTGAAATATGTTTATGAGAAAATCCAACGTCCAATGTAGGGCACCGAGAGCGGGCTTTAATACATACATATATATATATATATATATATATATATATATATATATATATATATATATATATATCTTATTCTAATAAATTTTAAAAATCACCTCAAAATGATTATCTTCTCCGATTATATTAAAACTAAGATTTATGCTTAGAAATATTTGTGTCTACGGATCGATACTGGTTCTTACTAATACTATTCTACGTATACGTTAGGTACACTTGCCTATTTTGTGTGTATTTAATCTTAGTTGAAATCACTTTTATAAATTTAAAACAAGATCTTGTGCGAAAACTAAATCCATCAACAATATATTTTACCACACCGCACACAAAACATCAGTATCTTATGACACACATGCATGAAACTTTTGAAAAGTTCAAAGAGTTTAAAAACAAAGTAGAAAACCAACTTGGAAAAACAATTAAAATGTTTCGATCAGATCGAAGTAGAGATTATCTTAGCTTTGAGTTCATCAATCATCTAAAAGAGCTTGGAATTGTTTCACAACTCACTCCACCCGGAACACCCCAACATAATGGCGTGAGCGGGAGGATAAATCAAACCTTGCTAAGCATGGTCCGATAGATGATGTGTTGAACTAACTTGCCTCACTCCTTATTGAGTTTTGCTCTTATGACCGCCACCCGCATTGTCAATCTAACTCCAATTAATAATGTAAGAAAAAACCCATATGAGATATGGCATGGGCATAAACCCAATTTGTCTTTCCTTAGAGTATGGGGATGTGATGTATATGTCATTAGTGATTCTGATGACAAACTCGATCCCCGCGGCGTAAAAGTTTTTTTCGCAGGATACTATAACCAAAGAGGATATTATTTCTTCCATGTTGTTACACATTTGATTTCTATCAAAAGGAAGGTTACTTACTCGAGAAATAAATTCTCGATCGAGAAACTAGAAATAATATTGTCGATCTTGATGAAATTTAAGAACTACAAACAACCGTTGAAGAAATTCAAGTGCCTGATCAACAAGATGTTGTGGCTGATACATCAGACATCAACACGATTGTTCGCAGAAGTACTAGAACTTGCGTACCAAATTCTAAATACATATGGCATCTAGATGGTCCCGGAGTCCGATTAGTAGCCAAGTCAAATGACGAACCTACTAACTACAAATCTGTTGTCTTAAATCCGAAATATGAGAAATTGCAAGAAGCCATGAACGCCAAGATGCAATCTATGCATGGCAATCAAGTCTGGAACTTGGTTGAGCTACCCCCCAAAGGTCGAGCAGTAGGGAGCAAACGTATTTTCAAAAGAAATACCGACATGGATGGAAATGTACAGACCTATAAATCAAGACTAGTCGCAAAAGGTTTTACTCAAACCCACGATATTGCCTATGATGAAACCTTCTCAATCGTTTCTATGACTAAGTCAATAAGGATATTACTTGCCATAGTCGCATATTATGACTACGGGATATGGCAGATGGATGACAAAACCACTTTTCTTAATGGACACCCTACTGAATATGTCTATTTGGTTCATCCTGATGGTTTTGTTGATCGTATATATCCTAATAGGGTGTGTAAACTAAATAAGTCCATTTATGGACTCAAACAAGCATCTCGCAGCTGGAATCTTCATCTTGATGAGAAAATCAAAGAGTTTGGTTTTATCAAAAATGACGATGAGCCTTGTGTTACAAAAAGGCTAGTGGGAGCACTATATGATTCCTTGTCCTATATGTGGATGATATACTGATAATTGGAAAAACAGCATTCCTATTCTTAAGGAGGTTAAGCACTGGTTGGGATATGGTTTCGCAATGAAAGATCTTGATGAAGCTGCTTATATTCTGGGGATCAAGATATAGGTCTAAGCGGATTTAAGGGCTAAGTCAAAGTAAATACATAGACAAGGTCATGGCATGCTTCTCAATGGATAACTCCAAGAAAGGAGGTGCTCCCATTGCTAAAGTAACCATGTTGAACAAATCGCAATCTCCCGCAACGGATATTGAATAAGCACATGCAAGCAAATCCATATGTTTCAACGATTGGTTCCATCATGTACGCTATGTTATGAACTAGACCTGAAGTCTCGTATGCTTTAAGCAAAGTAGACACAGATCAAAACCTAGCAGACCTACTCACTAAACCGATGACTCAGGACAAGCATGATCCATACAGAGATGCTATCGGTCTTAGATTAGCTAGTCATTTGTTTTGATTTAGTATTTGGATGTATGAACATTTAAACAGTTATACTTTTGTGTTCACTTTTGATTCAATGGTTAAATGAAAATGTTGAATATTACAACTATGTTTATTTTTAATATGTCTAACTCCATGAATATTGTATTCTAAATTATCCCTGGCCGTTCAGACTCGTGGGAACGACTCTAAATTGAGATTAGTCTGACTTTGGACATAAGGAGTTAACTTCCAAACTCGCAGACCTCATTATGAATGACGATGGATGTAACTCGTATCAAATCATCTTCATGGATCTTAGTCATGAGATGTTTTGATATTGGTATACTCATATAGTATCCTCAGACTAGAGATACATATTAGAACTTTCGTTTACAATTTAGTTTTCTTGTACGTGCATAAAAATAAAGAAAACAAAAGACGGTTGTTTTTTTTTGTCTTTTGCGTTTAGAGTTTTGACAAAACTTTGAAGTCTTCATTCGTTCTCTAACACCGAAAGTATGCCACCACCACATAGGAAAACACCATCTGCAATAGTCAGGTACGTCTGCTACTCAAAGAAGTAGTGTCGGCTGCTTTTTGTTGCCAGACTAGAATCGGAGGTTGGGTGTTCAAGATTCGGTTTGTTGTTCGGATTTTCTTTGATTGTGTGGGTCGGATATTCGTAGCAGGGGTTTCGGTTTGCAAGAGATGACATCGGGTTTGGATTAGAGTTTTGCTTATTGGTTTTTCTCTGTTTTCTCGTTTGCGATGTCTGGAGACGGGAAGGATCGAATCAAAAAGTTTAACAGACTGATTTTGCATGGTGGAAAATGCAAATAGAGGCGTTACTTGGTGAACATGATTTGGATATGGTATTGGAGGAAAAGCTAGATAAAATGGATCAAACCAATCTGGAACTGAAAGGTTAAGAAGGCTAGAGGTAAAATCATGTTGGCTTTTACTAGGAGCGTTGCTTCTAATATCATGAAAGAAACCACGGCTCGTGTATGATGACGACTCTATCAAATATGTATGAAAAACCGTCTACAACCAATAAGGTGTTCTTGAAGAGGGAATTGTTTATGCCAAGGATACACGAGGGAAGTTCAGTCACAGGTCATATTAATGATTTAAGCTCAATATGTCCAGGTTAGCTTTTGTGGGCATGAAGTTGGATACTAAGACTCAGGTTGTTATATTCTTATCTTCTTTTCATAAGAGTTGGTTTGGAACTATAACGGCCATTACTAGTTCTACAGGGGCCGATGGTATGAAATTTGAGGGGGTCCGAGACATTGTCTTGGGTGAAGATGTTCGCCGAAAAATCATGAGTGGTAGATCATATTCTGATATTTTTATCCTGAAATGAAAGCAAAAATAACATGAGCAGTGGGAGTCAGGGGAGGATTCATCTACACTCAGAAAAATGTGAAGTGTTGGAGGTGTAATGAAGTTGGACGCGTTAAGAGTGTGTGTCTAAACAAATTACAGGTAAAGCCTGCTGAGGTAAACACTACTGATCAGGTTATTGAAGGCGTTAGTGATGACGAGGCATTATTTTGTAGTGTTTTTAGCACAATGGACTCTTGGGTCATGGATTTAGGATCTTCGTTTCACTCACACACAACGGGGAGACGATGGTGAATCTAAAGGTTGTATCTTTGGGAAGGTACGTATTACTAATGCTGATGTTCTTGATGTTACGGGCATGGGGGATGTTAATTTGGTAACTCCAATGGGAAAAATATGCAACTTGAAGAATGTTAGGGTTATTCCATCGTTCAAAGAGAAGACTTGTCTCTGTTGGTTAACTGGATGAATTAGACATGGTAGTAAAGTTCGATGGAGGTAAATGGAAGTACCTATTGAGGGAAGTATGACCGTCCCTCAAAACAAAGTCGAGTTCCCTGAGTCAAAGGGGTAAAATAAAGTTCAATTTTCAAGAGTGGAGCCTGGTGCCAAGGTGATTAAAGCTGAACAGGGTCGGAGGTCTAAAACAGGTAAGGGATTAGGTGATAGTGGGAGTGCGGGTTGTGTTCCGGGAATAGTTACAAAACAATGTTGGGTTTGAAGACCGCTGTTCCGATTGATAATATCTCTCGTGGGGAACTCTTGCTAAAAGAGGAGAGTGGTAGTGGTTCTCGGGTTATCTCTGGATCTCATGGATCGTGCGTATCAATTGAGATAGAGGATGACTCAGTTTCGGCTGATGAGTTGAAGCTTGGTGGAGCATCAACTGGCCCTTCCGGTACTAGATGTTGAAGGGGTTGCTGCAATTGGGTGATGAGTCTTAGCTTGTTCATTGGGAACTGGAAGCTTGGAAAACTTGTTATTAAATATTACTAATATTACTGACGACTGAGTTGCTTTGTACTTGAATGGTGGGTCAGAGTTTATCGCAAGGCCTTCATGTGGAAGATTGTTGGGATTAGTGAATGCCTTTGGGTTGGGTTCGTTGGTTGACAATTAGAAGACTAAAGGGGTCGGCCCGTTTAGTTATGGAGGATGCCCCATTTGGAGATTTCTTGGTCCCTACTCTATTAAACTTAATTGTTATCTATATATATCTAGTCATGTATTGTAATCTTTTGTACCGTGCTTTGCGGCCGTGGACTTAGGAGCCTTGATCGAACTACCAAAAATCTGATGTCTCTTATTTATTGCTTTCGTTTGTGCGTGTGTTTTTGTGTTTCCGTTGCGTACCAACTCTGATGAATAGCTAACACATTGGTTACTTGAAGAGTTGAAGTTGTAAATTGTGATCCGGCCATATGCAACTAATAAAATGACATATTAAGAAGAACAGGCCGCGCGTGATGATCAAAAGATGACAAAATATTAAGGTGGCAAAAAGTTGTATTTGGTAGATTGGGTTGAATACCAACGTCATGATTTTGGGTGCGATTTTGAGGCCCATTCATGGCGTACGATTGAGGTGTTTGATATTCGCTTAGGAGGTATTACAGCTCAGAAAAAATGACCAAATAGCACAAAATAGTAGTAGTGGTGACTGCGACCATAATTATTATCGGAATAAAAATGTTATAAACTGTTAAATAAAAGTAAAAGTAAGTAATAAAAACTGTGTGAAAAGTACATCTATTTTATAACATTCATAAACTGAAGTACCTTAGAATCTTATCAAAACAATTATTTTATACTTCTAGATAAAAACTAATGGAATCATATAAACAACTCTAAAAGGTGCTTTTATCACATAGATTTGGCCGAAACTTCCCAGATTTCTTATGGCATATTAGCTAAGACACCCATGTTGAATAGTCAAACGAAATCTTAGCATTCTCAATACTTTTCAATCCCCTATATATTCTTATCAACATCAGCAAGAGAACAATCACAATACAAGCAAACACAAAACATACATGGAAGGTGGCAGTTCTTCAAAGGGGAAAAACACACGTTACAACGATAGAAATGACAGCGAAGAGGTTCGCTTTCGTGGTGTTAGGAGGCGACCATGGGGTAAATACGCTGCTGAGATACGCGACCCGAACAAAAATGGGCAGAGGGCATGGCTCGGGACATTTGATACAGCCGAAGAGGCAGCCCGTGCTTATGATCAAGCCGCATTCAACCTTCGGGGTCATCTTGCCACTCTCAATTTTCCTAGAGAGTACTTATCAAAACTACCCGAACCACCTTCATTTCGACCGTCTACAAAGTCATATTCATCTTCTTCGGGAGGTTCATCTGTCGGCAGAGAGAAACAAGTGATTGTATTCGAGTACTTGGATGATCGTCTGCTACAGGATCTTCTTCATGAGACATCAATGGAGAAGAAGAAATAAGTTGTGGCTTGTGCTAATTTTCATGCACGCGTCTTTAAATCAAATGGAATAAGCTTTAAAAGCGTTTTTTGTTCTCTAAAAGTGTATCTATATATTATACATAACGACAGTTTTCCTTTCAACTAATTATGTTAAACTTCAACAAGATGGTATGAAACAACTTAATTGGTTATACCTATTCTTCTATTTTGACGTTAAAATACTATGCCGGATAAGAATCTTATTTATTAAATACCATATAATAAATAAACCTAAAATGTTTCTTATAAAATTCTCTCCTCTTTCTCACATTAAATATTATATTTCTTATTAATAGTTTTATATTTTATTTTTTTTCTTTTAATCTTTTATTTTCTCTATTTAATAATTTTTTCTTGATTTAAAAATTTAAATACAAGCATAAATAGGTTAATATGTTTTATATAAATATATTGTATTATTATTAATATTAGGTTTTTATAAGGTAACCAATTTTCATGTTGATATTGAATAATGATTACAAAAGTTTAAGGTTTTAAAACTTATTATATATTAGTTAATTAATATGAAGATTTTATAAGAAATGATATTATTGGATAAAGAGATAAGATTAACTTAAATTTAAAATTTCAATAAACTTAACTTATTAAATACATATGATTGTTTACTAAATTACAAGTTTTTTTTTATTTCAACATCTTAAAAGACAAATTCACCATTGATGTATTGTCTGTTTTTATGTTAATTTAAAAGAACGTGTTTCTTTAACTGATTAAAGTATAAAACATGGTTCAGGTCAAAACAGTTTATGATTAGAATGAGTTTGGTCACGAACTGACTTAAAAATGTACCATTAATAACTTTTTTCTAATTGATTATTTAATCAACTCATTATTTATGTTAAGTTCATCATCTTAAAAATTCACAAAAATATAAATACTAGAATACTAGACGACATGTTTTAGTTTTCAAGTGGATAAGACAACTTCTCATCTTTGGAATACAAATGTTAGATATTAGCACACCGTTAATCAGATAACAAATTGACTTTGTTTATCTTTTTATTATTAAAGATTTCAAATACAGAGATTTCTTTAGTAAACGAGTTGTGTTTGCACCAAAAAATGAGGTCGTTTAATAAATTAGCAGACGTTAGTTATCCATATTTATGGGAGATGAAAAATATTACCATTTTTCAGATGGTATCTATTTGACATAAAATGATACGTTACAAGAAAGTATTAGTTACATAATGTTTTAAATGATCTCAAAATCTAAGGTTGTCAATTAATAGGTTAGTCCTAAAAGCCGATGTTGAAGTAATGCTGCTTAAAATATTAACTAGAAAATTGTTCTATGGAATGAAACTAAACAACATATACAAATACAATATGATAATCGTGCTATAGAAGCCGAAATCATATTCAGAGGTAATATTGGAACTCATACTTATATTCTTACCCTACACGTTCAGATAAAATAATTAATTTTAAAGAATGAAATTTTCACTTTGTTTTTGTTTTCCAATTAAGATTAATAAAAGCTATGGTCAATCATTATAAATAGTTGGTTGGTTTTTTACACAATTTATTTTAGTTTATGAGCAATTATGTGTTGCATTATCTAGAGTTAAAACAGAAACATTGTGAAACAACTAAATTTTGATATAGAAAGTAAAATTACAAATAAAACTACAAATACTGCATAGAAAGAAAAATTTTGAGATTTATGAATTTTGTGACAAATTTTTATTTCCATATTGTGTATTGTGTAATTTATTTTACCATATAATATATCTTTATATTTGTTGAAAATATTTTTTGTATTTTACATTGTGTTACTATTTAAATAAATTTATTTTTATTTATTCTAACATGTGTGCTACACGGGTAGCTAACCTAATGTGAGTATATAATAGATGTACATACATATAGGCTAAAGTTAAAATACTAAGTTGAATAAAAATGAGAAGGGTGGAAAGAAATCTAACTAATTGATTTTTGATTTAAATTGTGAAGATTAATTTAAGAATAAAAATTGATAAAAATGGCATGAAAATAATAACCCCCTTTCGATGACTTTCTATTTCCACATGCAAGGCACATGTCAATTCTCTCATCATTTTAAAACGTCCATAGCTTTTTCATACGATATTTAAAAAAAACATCACAATAACAAGCGTTTTTTTTTTATTTTTAATATGAATATCATATTGTAATATAAAAATAATAAAGAAAATTGGTGGGTTTTTATATTGTATTATTTGGTTGTTCATTGTGTTTTTTAATTGGGTTTTTCTATGCATTGTGTTATAAATTTTAGTAATTGCGTTTTTCAATTAATACTCATATTAAAAATAAAAATTAAAACAAAGATTACATCATTGTGTCTTTTTTATCGTCATTATGTCTTTGTGCTCAACATTTTTCTTTCTACTTATCATTTCGTTTTAGTCATTTTGTAATACGTTCATTGTCTTTTGTTTGGAATTGACATGTGACATTCACTTAATTTGAGAAAAATAGTAGTATGTTCATTATGTATTATGTTCAACTCATTGTGTGATATGTAGTTTTCATTGTGTTTTACGTTTTGGGTCATTGTGTTATATGTATTCATCATTGTCTTACGTTTCATGTCATTGTGTTATATGTATTCATCATTGTGTTTTACGTTTCAGGTTATTGTGTAATATGTATTGTATTAGATAAGTTGTTTTATTTTATCATTATATTTACATAGTATTATTCCACAACAGTGTTATTAGAATTTAAACAAACACAATGATGAGTTGAAAAACACAATAAAGAAAAAAAACACAATGACAAACAGAAAGACAAATGACGAAAAAAGACACACTGTTAAGCAAAAAGACACAATGACGTAATTCTTATTTTATTATTTATATTTATGTAACTTAATCATACTCATATTAAAGATAAAAAAACTCTTGTTATTACGAGGAATTCTTTATTTAAAAAAATATCATATGAAAATAAGAAAATATGTATTATTTTGGTCCTCACTTGACACATGTCTATTAATTATGGCTTCACACACTTCTTAATTTTGTTGGCATTTGGAGAATAGCTCAACCTAGGGGTGTTCATCGGATCGGATAACGGTTTATTCGGTTCGAGTTATTCGGATTTGAAATATTTTGGACCCTATCCACAATCCGATCCGATCAGAATTAGAAATATTCCTATCCGATCCGAATCTATCCGAAATCAATTCGGATCGGATTCGGATAATATCCGAATAATTCGAAATTATCCGAATAATCCGAAATAAATCTAAAAAAGTTTCCTAATTTTTTGTTCCTAACATTTCATAGTTTAGAATTACAATAAACATACAAACCGGAAAATGCGATTACTCTTAACACAAATTTAAAGTTTTAACTTCAAATATTGTCTAATAAATATACCAAATCGGAAAATACCACTAAAAACATATTTTTAATTCGGATTAAACGGATATCTGAATAATCCGAACAATCCGATTTTTTTAAAAATCCATATCCGAATCCTATCCGAATCCGAATTAGTTATTCGGATATTCGGATTGATCCGATCCGAATAAGAATTCGGATCGGTTTATTTGGGTTTTGGTTTCGGTTCGGATTTTGGTTTTTTTCGAAATTCGGATTTCTTGAACACCCTTAGCTCAACCCCGTACATATATATTTCGAGTATATATATTATAGAAAATATTTTATAGGATCTTGGTCTTGATGGATCAAATCTCATCTCCTATTATCGAGATTACGTTGTAATATATACATATACACACACACACATATATATATATATATATATATATATATATAAAAGTGAGAAAAGGATGACAAGAATGGACAAAAGTAGGAATTATTATCCACAAATACTGTTCAATAGGAATTATTAAAATTCAATAAACTTTTCTTTAAAACATGAAAACGTGTAGGGAACGATTATAATATGTAATAATACTTTTTATTTAAAACTACTTTGTATTTTATTGAATGTTAACAATGAATATTTGTTAAGATAGTGATATTGCCTATTTAATTTATCCGGCCCGACCCAACTGTGCCACTAAACTTTGACTTTGACTATGGAAAAAGTTCTAACATGAAAAATCCCGAACTCACAGAAAAAAATTATGACTTCGACACTAGTTGTGGGGTTCATACCACTTAGCCTAAGCGTAGGGTTTGTTATTAAGAGCCACCGTATCCACATATTGATATCCAGTATTTTACCATAGCTCTACTTTGTTTAATGATAGGTGTGCATTCTTATTAATACGCGTGGTTAGTATTTCATGATTATTTACTGAAGAAATACGGATCTACTCTTTTAAGGGCTTAGATCCAATGACTCTACAGGGTACTGGTCAAGTAATTACCAAACAACGATATAAGCCCAATCTCCCAAGTCCAATCACGAAAACCTGCAAAACAACCACCGTGAGCTCGTTACGAGAAGGACAAGAGGGGGGTCTTCCCGTAACCACCATCCGGCGTGAGAATCAGTACAATTTCGGCAGAGAGAAAGTACTTAAGTATTTAGAGTAGATCGTTGGGAGTGAATGAATACCTCATGGAGATTTTGAAGGTATTTATAGCCGAAGGGTGTTGGGAATGTGATTTCCCCAGCTGTTACTTTCTAGAAGATGCTCTCGTAACCGCCTGGACACGTGTCCTCATATGATAGGGTGGGCTATACGGCCCATGTGCATGGTTGTAACAACCTGGACACGTGTCTATATGTGATAGGACAAGCTAATATTGGCCATGTGCATGGTTATAACAACCTGGCCAGATGTCATTCTTCTATTGGTTGACGGATCACGTACTCTCCACAAAAGGATCTTGGTAATTCTTCTAGAAGGGAGTTAGTTAACTACATCTTTCTTATGACGTTGCCTTCTGGCCATCATTGTGGGTGAGAACAGTACGCTGTGGATGACTTCTGAGGGCATCTAGATCCTCCCGCATATAGTCTCTAGGATGTATTGGTATTATTCCTTTTGTCTTGAGTTATGCGGGTGAATTGTATGTCTCGCGGTGACATATGAGGGGGTCCCCTTTTACCCGCGGGTGATACTTAGAAGTATTTAGGTCTTTTTGGTACCATACCTCTATATTTACCTTTAGAATTAACTAATATTACATACATTTATTTACCTGATTGCACACACCATTAGGACATAAAATGAGTATAAGGTGTAAATATACAAGTAATATAGTTATATAAGTTAGGAAATTATATTTTGAGAACTTGATAAGTTTTAGCAACTTAATATGGACCACATAACATTTAAATAAGTATAAAATATGTGACTAAGATTAAATCTGATTAGGAGAGAGAATAAATATATGTGATTATTACACTAGTGTAAATGTTAATTAACACATATGTAAAATAGTTGATTCGGTGTGTAAAAAATTACTGTAATATTTTTACGTGCATGTAACCTACATATTTACATATATGTAAAAAAGATGTTACGTTGAGTTCTTTCAAGTTCTCAAAATTCAAAGTAGTTCTTAAAAAAATCAACTTTAGTTATATAAATATGTTTGTTTAAATTAACTGCAGGTATTAATGGATCTTAATTTTATATAAAACAGTTTTAAATAAAATAATTTAGTTTAGTTAAGAAATGAATATGTTCACATGTATATTGGTTTTCGAAGCACCATATCCTCTTTTTGAGCTCAATTCTAGATCGGTAACGGGTGAAATAATTTAAATTGTTTTCTATGTACTTTTGGTTTAGGGAATTTATTCTTCTTTTGGCATAGAAGAAACCATTGCTTTCGGTGGGGGTGGGGGTGGGGGGGGATAAAACTATAAAGAATTCGTTTATATAAAATTATAGCTAGACTTACAAAGTCGACATGCAAAAAAAGGATTGTAAATATATGTTTTATATCATCGAGTGTTTGTCGGGTAATAACCATTCGCATATCAAAAATAGCCGGATATCTCAAATATATCCATTAATTTGTTAGAACATACACGTTAAGATTTCCAAGAGCAATTTTCTTCGCATAACTCTATAGTCTTAGGTTTATAACAAATAAAGATGTTAAATTATGATAAATTACATAGCAAACTAAAAATTATCATTAGAGAGATTTGGGATGGGTAAATGGCAAATGAAACACAAATAGGGAGAATGAATAAAGAGAGATTTGGGATGGGTAAATGGCAAAAAATATCATTAAACGAATCAAACTATCTTTCTAAAAAATTAAATGAACCGAAATTATTTTAAAGAAAAATAAATTATTTTAAAGAAAAATAAATAATAAAGAAAAATAAAAAACGAAAATAAACGAAACTAAATTATTTCTAAATAAATTATTTTATTTCTAAAATAATTTCTAAAACAAAAATAAATAATTTCTAAATAATAGCTCGATTCTTTAGAAAATAAATAAATTATTTCTAAAAATAATTATTTTAAAATAAATTATTTTAAAGAAAAATAAATTATTTTAAAGAAAAATAATAAACGAAACTTATATTTTAACAAAAATAAAGAATCGAGCTATTTTTTTTTACGAAACTAAACGAACCGAACCACTTTTTTAACACGCACTTTAGTTCATTTCGTTTAACAAAAATAAACTAATCCAACTACATTTTAACGAAACCAAATCAAAACTTATTTTTCAATAAAAATAAAAAAATTGAACAACTTTTTTAACAAAAATAAACTAACTGAACTACTTTTTCAATAAAAATAAATATACCGAAATATTTTTTTAATACAAATAAACAAAAGGAACTATTTCTTTACTAAACTAAACGAATTGAATAATTCACTTTAACAAAAACAATCGTATCGAACTACTTTAAAAAAACGAACCAAACTTATTTTTAACAAAAAAAATCGAACTACTTTTTTTTAACAAAAATAAATGAACCAAACTTTTTTTAAACAAAAATTATCTAACCAAACTTATTATTATAAAAAATATCGTCGTAACTTGTTCTAAGGTGGAGTTCGATTCGATTACTTATTTCAGAAGTAGTTACATTCGTTTAGTTTAGTAAACAAGTAGCTCGTTTATTTTTGTTAAAAATGTAGTTCGGTCGTTTATTTTTGTTAAAAAGGGTTCGTTTATTTTTGTTAAACAGTAGTTCGGTTCGTTTATTTTTGTTAAAAAATAGTTCGGTTCGTATTTTTGTTGAAAAAAGTTTGGTTCGTTTATTTTTGTTAAAAAATTAGTTCAATTTGTTTATTTTTGTTAAAAAATTAGTTTAGTTCATTCATTTTTGTTAAAAAAAAGTGTGGTTCTTTTATTTTTGTTAACAAAAAGTTCGGTTCATTTTTTTGGTTGATAATGGTTTGATTGGTTAATTATCTATATCTATATTACATATAAAACATTTTAGGTGTACAAAATGGTAATTTGAAAATATTAAGACACCGTTAAAAGACGTCGTTATATTAATTTCAATCTTCAATTTTCCGTCATCACCCGCTCCCGCCGTTCACGCTCTTAATTAATGCCCTGACGTCCCCAATTAATTTCATCTTCAAACAATCAAGGCTATTCAATTGATTTATGAATTGTCGTCGGCTGTTACAATCCCACTGTCACTTGATTAGGGCACAAATGGGTATTGTCACACCCCAACCTACGGCCGAAATGCCGGGGCGCAAACTGATTGTCACAGCTCTCAAGGTTACTATCATGCACAATATCATCATCATCATCATCGTACTCAGTATATCCCACCAATAGCAATGCTATGGTAGGGTCTGAGGAGGGTAAGATGTAGACAGTCTTACCTCTATCCCATAGGGATAGAGAGGCTGCTTCCGGTGAGACCCCCGGCTCGATAGTAGTTTTGCATCAAGCCTTGGACATAAGGCACATAGCACTCAATCATCAGGGACACCGGCTGATTGGTGCATGTGCCCTTGTCTTTCGGCTATCAACGCCACCACATGATGCCTGATTAACCTTCCGCCACTTTTAACGTTATTTTCACGAGATTAGTAAAATAACGTCAAAATTAGTGCACTTTTACTTTTGCCCACCCGAGGGTTCACACATATATACACATATATACTATCATGCACAATATAAGTTTCAATATCTATTTAATAATTTCAAATAAAACAAATATTCATTACAATATCCCAAAAACAAATAAGATATCAAACAATTATAAAATTTTAATTAATATTGTCTCAATTAGTTTCTTCTAGCATAAATCCTTAAGTGATCTTCTAACTTCAATTACTTCACATCAAACGATAACCTGCATATGTGTTGAAAATAAAGTAGTTTTGTCAACACAAGGTTAAGTGAGCAGCACACCCTTTTAAATGTACATATAGTATAGTAAAAAAAATAAGTAGCGCAACAAGTCATATGAGAATAACAAATTAACCAAATGAGCAAGTATAACTGAGATGTCGAGAAGCACAAAGGCCATAACGACTGGCGTATGATAATACTAGACTGAGATTATGTTGGACCTCTCCGAATGTGGAAGCATATAAAGCAAGTAAGCACATAAACAAGTAAGGTATAAGTTGTTAACACATAAGAAAATAGTTACAGTTTTGAGTATAAGTATATATAAGAAATATATTTTACGCATATGTCCACAAAACGTGTAAAACAAGTAAAATATGGGAATGTGGTACTCACCTGATAGACGAACAAGAGTTAATAGATAACAATAAGAATGACGAAAGCGGATCACGCGCGTTGACGATAAAGCCTAATAAGGAAAAAAATACGAAGATACGCTAAATTAATGAACTAGATCGGATAAGCGAGTTCGATAATCATAATTATTATTAGGTTAATATTTTACCCTCTTTAATCATTATTAATATAATATATGAAGATATTATATGAAAATTATTAATTTGTTAAATTATATATCAAGTAATATTATAATACTTTATTATAAAAAAATACTATATAAGTAAAACACATCTTTTAAAATATATTATTAGTTTATTAAAAATATATATAAAGTTTATTTTTGTGTTTTAATATATATATATATATATATATTAAAACATTAATTTTAGTTTACGTATATATATATATATATATATATATATATATATATATATATATATATATATATATATATATATATATATATATGTTTACATATATGTACATAAACGGACGAAAAGTGCGAGAAACACAAAATATTATGGTCTGTTTTTAATAAAATAATTTATTTAATATTTGTTGTTACTATTATATTTAATAAAAATGCTTTTAAAAAGAAAATAACAAAATAACTAAAATATCAGGGTGGCAGAGGGTCGAACCCGCGACCTGCCCCTCCTCCTTGGTGTGTAAGGCCCCGTTACCGGTGCCTCACTTTTGATGTTGGATTTACTCATAAACACAGTTCTAAATATCAGAGTTAATTAAAACTTTGGCGGAATAATATAAACTGTCAACCAACCATTACAAACACCCATAACTTGTCTTTCAAAAACATAACATAAAACATAGTATCAAACATCACGACAAATCTTCAGATGCCAGCCTCTTCAGTATTGCCATGTGTCTCCCTCAAGCCAGCTGTCTCAGTCGATTAGTCTGCGTGCATACTAAAAGTCAGCTACGCTGAGTGAGTTCTAGTTAATCAGGCAACGTACAATACATTCACATATTTACATATGCACCCGAATGTACATACCTTCCTATTATCATACATACTTACATACTTACGTACTTTCATTCTTTCTTTCATATTAACATACATACTCTCAATCATACACCTACATTTTAAAGAGTCTTCCGCCCTATAACCTTCGCCGATATTATTAGGGTTGGTCCCCTACATTCGCCGAATTTATTAGGGTCGGTTCCCTACATTCGCCGACATTATTAGGGTCGGTTCCCTACATTCGCTGACATTATTAGGGTCCGTTCCCTACATTCGCCGACATTATTAGGGTCGGTTCCCTTGTTCTATATATACCTTTCGTACCTTTCTATACATTCATAATTATAACTTTCATACGTCCATACATCATCTATACGTCATATATATGTCAATCATATATTTATACTATCCCTTGACGGCACATGCAATATCCGAAGATCGTTCATGCACCGTCAAGTATTCATTCATACATAAATCATATAAGGCATACACTTACCACTTAAGGTAAGTGTATTAACTAATCATATCGAGTATGCACACAGCCCCGAAAACATAGCAAGGAAATGGGGCTAGAAACTCACTTGAATCCTGTTACGCTCTCCATTAAACGTTATTCCCTTCTTGAGCTGCGCACGGCTAACTGTATAATATTTACATGTATCAATTAACTACTACTACTCATATCGTACTTCTATCTTTATATAACCCACCACGAACGGGGGTCCGGGGCAGCGCCCCTGGCAATGGGGTTCTAGGGGAGGCAGCCCCTGGCAGGGTCCAAGAGGCATAGCCCCTGGCTGGGGTCGAGCTTCTAGGTCAGCTTGGAAAAATTTTATTTCCATTAAGTGTCTTAACACATTTTTCATTAGAGTTTTAAACTATTAATTTATTCGCTAAGTTGGGCTTAGCATCTTGTGGGCTCATTTAAGTCCGTCCAATTGTTCATCTGGGCCCAACTGGGTCCAGGCCCAAACCAAACAGAACCTGGGTGGCCGAGAACTCTGGGCAGAGAACCCCAGTTCTCACCGAGAGCCCATGTTTGACCGAGAACGCTTGCGTTGACCGAGAACGCTCGCGTTAACCGAGAACTCAACCGAAACCCGTGTTTTCGGCCGAGAACCCTGACCGAAAACCCACCCGTCACCGAGAACCCCTGGGAACTGAGAACTCTTCGTGACCGAGATCTCAAGTTGGCCAAGGACTCAAGTTCAGTGCTGCTTGTTCATATTTTTCTATCTTATTTCTTTTTCTAGGCTCAAGTAATGTTCAACATCCCATAACATGATTTTAACCATCTTTTCTACTCTCCATAACTGTTTAATCATCCAATATCATTCCACTACCAAGATTTAACCCATGTCTAGCATAAAGCTTAAACCTTCATTACTTTTAAAACTCGTTTTAGGTCTAAAGCTTAAAGTTTTATCGGTTTTAAACCCATTTTAGCTAGATCCTTATCTAATGAATAGATTAAGTCCACTTTTATCATCAAGTGTGCAACTTTATGAAACATCTAGACCCGATCTACTCTAGGGTTAAGTTTCATGGCTATCCGTTCATAAAAACGTAAGCTTTAGGATCAAGAACATACCTTTAATCAATTTCGGCTACATGTTAGCTTGGTTATGAACTTCCGGGTTGTATCTTGCTCTCGAGGTCAAGATCCTTCAATAGTAGACGCTCGATCTCGGTCTTGGATCACCCTCTTACTCGCGGCCGTAAGATGGAAGGGTTTGGGGTTTAAGGGGTATTTATTGTGACAATCGTCAATTTCAGGTTAACTCCGTTAACTCAACTCCGTCAATTCAAACTTTAAGATCGTTAAATCTATAACGCACACTTCATTACATTTAAACTAGGGTTTAAATGACGCTTAACACTTACTACATGTGTAGTCTTTCGGGATTTGCACCGAAACGCAAACGAGTTGACGCAAACGATTGATAAATGAACGAAAAACGTCAAAACAATAATTATGTGATAATTATGTGTTAGATATATGTGTGTTACTTGATTATGTTATGTGGAATGTTAAACAAGAAACAAGAACCAATTAGTTAGGCTAGAGATGTAACACTTGGAAGTAGAGGGACTAGAGTGTAACTTGTATAATTATAAATATAACCTTAACTACAAACCCTAACTTATTTTCTTTTCTTTTCCCCCACACCACAAACCCCGATCGGCCCTCCCTTTGTTCTCCACGGCTGCCGTCCACAAGAACACACACATATACACATCAAATCAAGTGATTAATCCAAGAACTAGGTGCTAGGAAGGTATAATTGATCATCCTTTACCTTCTTGTTGTTTAATTTTGATGTTTAATGGGTTAAGTACAAACCCTAGGCAGCCGATTTTGTTCATGTGTATGGTTAATATGATTGTTGTTATTTGGATAATGAATTGATAACTAGATTGATGTTGTTGCATGATTCATTGTTGTCTTTGATTTGAGTTAAAACACAAACCCTAATCTTGTATGTATGGTGTAATTGAGATGCATGGATAGTAGTATTAGTGTCTAGCATGTTATATGATTTATTTGTGATCTATGGCTAGTGAAATTGTTAAGTTTTGATGTGAACAGAATCTGGGCAGAATGTGTATACGATGTTTAAATGACTGTAACGAAGTGTAAACGTGAAAATTGGTTGAGATTGTGGGTACTGCAGTAAACTAGGTTGAGTCTAGTTTTCATGAAGTATAAGTTTGTAATTTTTGGATAAGTAGAAGTGTACTTTTATTATTTTACAAAAACGTGGTGCAAAGCTGAGCTGTTAGACCTGCTGTTAGGTTAAGTTGTAAATGTTATATCTCATGAACCACGAGGCCAATTGGGTTGGTTCCACTTCTGGAAGTTGACTCATTGAGTTAGGAACCAAACCCAAGTGGTCTTGCATTTATTGGATTTTTCGTTTAATAGGAATTGCAAATAACATTCTGTTGCGCATGAATCTGACTGATATGAGTTTGCTGTAATGTTTTGGTCATTATAAGAAAAATATGTGGAATAAAAATAAGATAAAATATGTTCTGGAAACCTAAGATATGTATGCTTCTGTGGTGATTTTTGGTGAATTAATTGAGACGTTATGATCGGTGAAATAGTACAATCTTTCAAGTAGAAATTCTGTCATAAATGAAACTAACTGCTGAGTTGTGTAAAAATGCATGAAATATGATAGTTTTTATATATTTGTTATGTTTTGACCAAAATACCCTTGCGGGGAATAGTTGCTAATTGATTTCCATGAATTGACCAAATTGCCCTTATGGGGAATAATGGTTAGTTAATTTTGTTTGTTGACCAAAATGCTCTTACGGGGATAATTGCTAGTAAAGTATGTTATTAGTACGTGACACGAAAGTAATTGCTCACTCATGTATCGTATCACAATTGTACTTGTTTAAGTCACACACGATTCACAAACGAAACACGAAATCTGTTACGTGCATAGGTATTATGTGCCGAGTCTAGAGACTCGTTAAACGTACCGATACTTAGAAAATCTCTTTGTTATTTAGAACGCTAGAGAGTTTCTACGACGCGCATCACTTGGTGATCTATATCGGGATATTCTTCGCAAACAGTGAGTTTCACTTACCCCGCTCTTTGAACTGTTTTCAAACGTTTTTCACTTGGGGGAGATAACATACTCCGATAAACGCATTTTCTGAGATAAACGCATATTTAAGATTTTGTTATAAATTATATATCACTTGTAAAGGCTAAGCGGCAAACGTAACATTTGAAGTCCCACACACATCGAACCGGTTAATATTTGGAATAGCGAGTTACTGTTGAGTAGTACTACTGGGTTTGACAAACCCCACCCGACGCTAAGCTCAACTGGAGGTTGAGTGGGTGTAATTTTGGCTAACACTTACCATGGTCTGGGTTGACCTGGTGACGGGCACTTGATAAACAGTCAGCTTCGGTCTCGAACCACTTAGCGATAATTATTGTATAGATTAGCTACCTATCGATATATAATTTGACGTAACACTATCTGGTAATGCAAAACACTTAAACGCCGTAACGTGGTTACGCAACACTTAAACGCCGTAACGTGGTTACGCAACACTTAAACGCCGTAACGTGGTTACGCAACACTTAAACGCCGTAACGTGGTTACGCAACACTGTAACGCCGTAACGAGGTTACGCAAAACGCTAAACGATTTATCTTATATAACTTGTGAACTCACCAACCTTGTGTTGACACTTTTAGTATGTTATTCTCAGGTAGCCGAGGCGGGCGCGCGGTTTAGGAGCATGCATTAAATGAAAACACTTTTATTCTGCAAACTTATTTTTAACAGTTATCTTTGGTTTTAAGTCGTCCTGCGTGACGCAGCTTTTGAATTAAGGTTTTTACGCTTCCGCACTTATTTGCATTTAAACGTTTTTATGGTTTGATTATAACTGATGATTCCGATCCTGCCAGTTCACACCCTCTGACGGTAAAACTCCGTTAGTGGATTTTGAGGGTGTGACAGATTGGTATCAGAGCCATTGGTTATAGCGAACTAGAAGCTGCATGCATACTAGACTATAACCGCGACGACCCATTAGTTATAATGATACGCACTGCATAGGTTTGTGTAGTCTGGTAATCTTATCTCTTTATCTCTTTCACTCATACGCGCGCATACACGGCTTACCTGTAGGAATGTCGACGCCACCCTCATCATCATCCGATTCGATGACGCATGCTCACGGGAAGGAACCTCAGTTACCTACCGCCTCGCCACCCCGCGTAGTCCCGGAACTCGAAGCTCCCGCACCGAAGAGGTACCGCCTATCCGGAGGCCTTTACGAAAACGACGTTAGCTGGGATTGGTACCCTAACATGATCAGACGTATGGTCTATCGTGAACAAGTTCCCCCGTTGCCTCACCCGAACCACCCTGCTTATCCCAACACTCTACCACCCATAACCGAACCTGTGGAGCGAGTTCTCGCAGCTGTTGTTTCTTGTTTGGAGCGCGATGTGGGTTACATGCGCTACACGAGAGAAAATGTTGCCAGACTGTTTAAAGACGGAACCGAGACTCAGGAGGAGATTGCTCGCATGGCAGCGGCAATGAAAGATATGCAAGAGACTAGTGAGCAACAAACGAAGGTTATGATGAAGATGCAAGCTGAGATGATAGACTTGCAAGAGCAACTCCAAGAAGCAAGGACCCGAACTGAGATAGCGTTAGAGCGTTGTGATGTCTTACAAATGCAACTTGCTCAGAACGCAGCCGAACCTGAGGCAGAGCCTGAGGCCGAGCCCGAGGCAGAGCCTGAAGTAGAACCTGAAGAAGATCCCGAAGAGGAGCTTGAGGAAGATCCCGAGGAAGATCCCGAGGAGGAACCCGAAGAAGAACCGGAGGAAGAACCGGCTGAGGAGGAGGCACACTCGGAGGTGTCCTCAGATGACGACATCTAGTGGTGTGACACTTAGATGGAGGGGTTGTCTCCATCCGAACTATTATTTTCTATGATTTTAAGGATTGCTTGGAAATACTTTGTAGCGAATACAATGGTTTTAATCATGAATTTTTATTTAGACTAATATGTGGTTGTGATGTGATGTTGTTTCTTATTTTCTTTCTTACCTATTTTTTTTTCATGTATGGTGTGTTGTATATGAAGGAAAAATTCATGTTTAACATTTTATACTGTGATTCTAGGAAATGGCCGGAAGAAACGCTGGACGAGGACGTGGTAACATCAGCATGACTGCAGCTGAACTCCAAACTCTGCTGAATGACCATGTGGCGGCCGCTTTAGCCGCACACGTTCAGAATCAAACTGGAGGTCCGAGTGGAACGTGTACCTTCAAGAACTACCTAGACTGCAAGCCCAGTACGTTTAAGGGCACTGAGGGAGCTATAGGCTTCCTGCGTTGGGCTGAGAAGGCCGAGTCGGCTTTTGAGATGTGTAATTGTCCCCCTGCCAGTAGGGTCAAATTCGCTGCTGGGACACTTGAGGATTCCGCCCTCACTTGGTGGAATTCAAACGTCTAGATCCTTGGGTTGGAACTGGCTAACGCGATGAACTGGGAGGAGTTCAAGAGCATGATGCGAGAGGAGTACTGTCCGAGGGAAGAAATTTCGAAGTTAGAGTCGGAGTTTTGGTCGTTGAAGATGGTGGGTTCGGAAATCGAAGCCTACACCACTCGTTCGCACGAGTTGGCTGTGATGTGTCCGCGGATGGTGGATCCGCCGAGCAAGAGAATAGAAATGTACATTGATGGTTTAGCACCGCAAATTCAGGGCATGGTGACGTCTTCCCGACCAGCCACGATCCAACAAGCGATCCGTTTAGCTCACAAACTAACGGATCAGGCTGTGACCCAAGGTGCGTTACCACCTAGGGGTTCGACCACTAAAGCCCGTGACAACCCGAGTAGTGACCACGTCAGCAACAGTAACAGCAACAGCAACCCGAACAGCGGGAAGAGAAAGTTTGACAACACCAGATCTTCATCCTCGAACCTCCCACCGCAACACCACTACCGTAAGCCCGAATTTACTCGGAGCTTTTAACACTCAGAATCACAACAACAACACCAACCACAACGGTAGCGGGCAGCTTTCGAGCGGATATGCTGGGAAATATCCAAAGTGCAACAGGTGCAACTTTCATCATGTTGGCCAGTGTGACCGTGTCAAGTGTCAAAGATGCGGAAAGATAGGTCACCAAGCGAAAGAATGTAGAGGAGACCCTAGCGGCAAAGGTGCTCCTAAGCCACCGATGACAACTAAGGGATGCTTTTGAATGTGGGCAAGAAGGTCATTTCCGGAAGGATTGCCCCAAGCTGAAACAGAATGACAATAACGGGGGTAATGGAAGTGGCAGTAATGGTGGAGGCAATGGCAAAGGAAGAGCGTTTGTGATTGGATCGGGTCAAGCCCGCAATGACCCGCATGTGGTGTCTGGTTAAGTTCCCTGTAAACGATTGTTTTGCTTCTGTTTTATTTGACACTGGAGCTGATAGGAGTTTTGGGTCGAAAGCCTTTAGCCAACTTTTAGACCTTACTCCAACCCCGTTAGACGCTAAGTTTCCTGTCGAATTAGCTAACGGTAAAACTGTAGTAACAACTCATATACTTGCGGGATGTAAGTTGAAACTGTCAGGTCATGTCTTTGATATCGACCTTATTCCTTTTACGCTTAGTAGTTTCGATGTCGTTGTCGGCATGGACAGGTTATCCGAGAACCGAGCGGAGATTATATGCCATGATAAGATAGTCCATATTACCACCCCTTCCGCCGAGATCATTTCGGTCCGAGGCGAGAGAAGCGGCATGACCACCAGCGTCATTACCCTTTTGAAGGCACAGAAGTATCTACGAAAGGTCATCCGGCAATTTTGGCGCAGATTGTTGAGAAACCCGCGGAGGAGAAACGAATTGAAGACATACCGGTTGTGCGAGACTTTCCGGAAGTTTTCCCAGAGGATTTGCCCGGACTCCCTCCTATTCGTCAAGTCGAATTCCAAATCGAGTTGACACCCGGTGCAGCACCCATAGCACGAGCCCCGTATCGGCTCGCACCGGCGGAACTTCAGGAGTTGTCCACTCAGTTGCAAGATTTGTTGGATAAGGGTTTTATCCGACCTAGCTCATCGCCATGGGGAGCCCCTGTCTTGTTTGTCCGAAAGAAAGACGGGACTTTCCGAATGTGCATCGACTACCGGGAGTTGAACAAGGTGACGGTCAAGAACCGTTATCCTTTACCCCGAATTGATGATTTGTTTGACCAGCTTCAAGGATCGAGTTACTACTCGAAGATTGATCTACGATCCGGTTACCACCAGCTGAGAGTGCGCGAAGAAGATATCTCAAAGACGGCTTTCAGAACACGGTATGGTCACTACGAGTTTTCGGTTATGCCTTTTGGCCTAACCAACGCGCCAGCCGTATTTATGGATCTCATGAATCGAGTATGCAAGGCGTACCTCGACAAGTTCGTGATTGTTTTCATCGATGATATTCTCGTCTACTCCAAGAACGAGACTGACCACGAAGAGCACCTAAGGGTAATTCTGGAACTATGAAGAAGGAACAACTGTATGCTAAACTCTCGAAATGTGAATTTTGGCTTCGCGAGGTTCACTTTTTAGGACATGTGATCAACGAGAATGGTATACATGTCGATCCCGTAAGGTAGAGGCCATCAAAAACTGGGAAGCACCTAAGACTCCGACTGAGGTGCGACAATTCCTAGGACTGGCCGGCTACTACCGGCGTTTCATCGAGGGATTTTCAAAATTGCTCAAACCCCTCACCGCTTTGACCCACAAGGGCACTAAGTACAACTGGGGTGACGCGCAAGAATCCGCTTTTCAACTGTTGAAAACCAAGCTTTGTAGCGCCTCTATTTTAGCCCTCCCCGAGGGAACGGAAAATTTTGAGGTACACTGTGACGCATCTATACAAGGTCTCGGTTGTGTGCTGATGCAACTCGAGAAGGTTATAGCCTACGCCTCTAGACAACTACGGGTTCACGAGAAGAACTACACGACCCATGATTTGGAACTCGGAGCTGTGGTGTTTGCTCTTAAGATATGGAGGCATTACTTGTACGGTACCAAGTTTACCATTTACACCGACCACAAGAGTCTCCAACATATCTACGATCAGAAGGAGCTGAACATGCGACAGCGTCGTTGGGTCGAGCTGCTTAAAGATTACGATTGTGCCATCAAGTACCACCCTGGCAAGGCCAATGTGGTGGCCGACGCCCTCAGCAGAAAAGGAAACAGATAAACCCAGACGGGTGAGAGGCATTGCAACTTACGATTCATGCCAGCTTACCCGATCAGATTCGCGATGCGCAACAGGAAGCTTTGAAAGATGATAATCTTCCGTCGGAACTCATGCGGGGCATGAACAAGCAACTTGAAACCAGATCGGACGGGGCCCGATATTTTGAGAACCGGATTTGGGTTCCACGATACGGAGAGTTGAGAACTCTAGTGATGGACGAAGCTCATAAGTCCCGATATTCTATCCACCCTGGCTCAGATAAAATGTATCATGATTTAAAGGCACTTTACTGGTGGCCGAACATGAAAGCCGACATTGCCACCTACGTGAGCAAATGCTTGACTTGTGCCAGAGTCAAGATAGAATACCAGAAACCATCTGGTCTACTGCAACAACCGGAACTCCCAATGTGGAAATGGGAGCACATCTCAATGGACTTTATTACGGGTTTGCCTAAGACACCGACGGGATGCGATACCATCTGGGTGATCGTTGACCGGTTGACTAAATCGGCACACTTCCTAGCAATTAAGGAAACGGACAAAATGGAAAGACTGACTCGCGTATACATGAAAGAAGTGGTGTCTAGACACGGAGTGCCTGTCTCGATCATTTCCGATCGAGATTCTCGTTTCACCTCGCACTTTTGGAAGTCGCTGCAAAGCGCACTGGGCACCCGTCTCGATATGAGTACAGCATACCATCCTCAGACGGATGGGCAAAGTGAACGGACTATTCAGACCCTGGAGGATATGTTGCGTGCATGCGTTTTAGATTTCGGAAAAAGTTGGGAACCCCACTTACCCTTGGTAGAGTTTTCGTATAATAACAGCTACCACGCAAGTATTAAGGCAGCGCCGTTTGAAGCGCTGTACGGACGGAAGTGTCGATCACCACTCTGCTGGGCAGAGGTGGGTGACAGCCAAATCACTGGTCCGGAACTGGTACTCGAAACCTCGGAAAAGATTGTTCAAATCCGAAATCGCATGGCAGCAGCACGAGATCGCCAAAAGTGTTACGCCGACAAGCACCGAAAACCTCTTGAATTTCAAGTGAACGATCGGGTGTTACTCAAAGTCTCACCTTGGAAAGGTGTGGTTCGCTTTGGAAAGCGAAACAAACTCAACCCACGGTATGTTGGTCCGTACCGGATAACTGAGCGCATTGGTCCGGTGGCGTACCGACTGGACCTACCAACAGAACTCAGTGGCGTACACGATGTATTCCACGTATCAAATTTGAAGAAATGCCTATCTGATGAATCCCAAGTAGTCCCTTTGGAGGAACTACAAATTGATGACAGTTACGTTTCATTGAAGAACCAATCGAGGTTTTGGATTGGGAAACCAAAACGCTCAAACACAGCAAAATTCCAATCGTTAAGGTTCGTTGGAACTCGAGACGTGGACCGGAGTTCACGTGGGAACGCGAGGATCAAATGATGAAAAAGTATCCTCACCTTTTTGAAGGCTAACAAACACAGAAAAACCGCGAAAACTCGGCAAACCGTCAAACATCACCGGAGGTATGAATTAAATTTCGGGACGAAATTTCTTTCTACTAGGGGATGATATGACAAACTGAAAATTTTTTTTTTACTCTTTCAGACTCTCATCACGACTTGACTCAAATTTTCGGGACGAAAATTCTTTAACATGGGAATGATGTGACAATCGTCAATTTCAGGTTAACTCCGTTAACTCAACTCCGTCAATTCAAACTTTAAGATCGTTAAATCTATAACGCACACTTCATTACATTTAAACTAGGGGTTAAATGACGCTTAACACTTACTACATGTGTAGTCTTTCGGGATTTGCACCGAAACGCAAACGAGTTGACGCAAACGATGATAAATGAACGAAAAACGTCAAAACAATAATTATGTGATAATTATGTGTTAGATATATGTGTGTTACTTGATTATGTTATGTGGAATGTTAAACAAGAAACAAGAACCAATTAGTTAGGCTAGAGATGTAACACTTGGAAGTAGAGGGACTAGAGTGTAACTTGTATAATTATAAATATAACCTTAACTACAAACCCTAACTTATTTTCTTTTCTTTTCCCCCACACCACAAACCCCGATCGGCCCTCCCTTTGTTCTCCACGGCTGCCGTCCACAAGAACACACACATATACACATCAAATCAAGTGATTAATCCAAGAACTAGGTGCTAGGAAGGTATAATTGATCATCCTTTACCTTCTTGTTGTTAATTTTGATGTTTAATGGGTTAAGTACAAACCCTAGGCAGCCGATTTTGTTCATGTATATGGTTAATATGA